>NW_024386938.1:643633-671133 GCF_900408965.1 Simochromis diagramma | reverse complement strand
AGTACCAAACTTTGTTTTGCTCCTGCTTTATTTTTAAATACGCACACTTGTATGCTTGTGTGTTGTTGATGATGACGATTATTGGTAATAAAAATGTGAGTACCAAACTCAGTTTTGCTCCTGCTTTATTTTTAAATATGCACACTTGTGTGTTGTTGATGATGACGATTACCGGCAATAGAAATGTGAGTAAGGTACCGAATTCAGGTTTGCTCCCGCTTTATTTTTAAATACGCATACGGTACTTGTATGCGCCCTATGGTCCAGTGCGCCTTATGTGTGTGTTAAATACAGTAAGGGCACACATAACTGAGACTGCGCCTTTTAGCACAGTGCGCCTTATGGTCGTGAAAATACGGTAAGTCCTGGACAGAGTGTGAAATAAGAACGAACTGTTAGGTAAGTTTGCACTGCCCACAGCAGCTAACAGTGGTTTTCACTAACCCCCATCTCCTTGTTTGCAATCTTTATTTTCCTTTCACTGGATAACAAAACAAAGCCCACAGTACGAGCACTCAGCATCCGATATGTTGCTGTTACTTTGTAAATGTTGTTTGCAGTGTTTAAGTTTAACAACAGAAGAGTACGTGCTTCAAGGTATCGTACCTGTGCAGTAGACTGTTTTAGCTATGGTTGCTGTGATGATGCTGGTTAAGCCTGTCCCTGCTCCTAGTTCTAGGACTGTAGCTCCTCTGAACATGACTGGGTTTGAGAGGATGAAGTCCACCATGAATAATGCCCCACGCCACACCTGACGTGAGCAAAGAAGACATGAGCTGATGCTGTATCTGACTCCAACTGATTATGCAAAGAATTTCATGGTATACTTCAGGAATACACTTCCATTAATATAAGATAAATACTAGTGGATGTAGACAATTTTCAAAAAGTCCGTCTAATCCAATTTATTTTCTGGCTTTAACAGATAGATGCAGTGGAGACTGACAGGAAACAGAGAGAGGGGGAGACATGCAGCACAGGGCTGCGGGTCAGACTCAAACCAGGCCGGGTTGAATAAACTCACCTGTTTGCCAACATCCTCCATGGGTGTGGCCATCGTGTGCTCTGTGAATAGATTGGACACATTTATTAAACACATCCAAAAACTCTCCTCGTGTCTCCAGGTCTGTGGACATGACCCTGTTATGACACTACTGTCATCTTCCTTTGTCAACTGACTGATAAAGTTTGTGTGTTTGTATCCAGCAGCTGTTTTAATAAACAGCTCTGTCAATGAGTGAACAGCATGGGCTCAGGAGATGGAGCAGAAAAACAAACAGTGAATATGAGTTTAAAGAGGCTTGTAGTAGAAAGTGTTTGAACAGAGTAGAAAGTCCTACACAAGGACCTGTCCAGTCTATTTATCACCTAGGATGTCAGACTATTCATTTTTATTTTTTTTAATTAATTTAGTCTTAAATTAAAGAAAAAAATGTGCAGGTGCTGGTCTGTGTATGAAGTATAATTCATTTGCAATTTGCTGAAGTTCTAGAGTTACAAACATGTCTTTTAATGGTATTTCTGATTTTCACTGTCCTACTTAAATGAATTCAAATGTGTGTTGACAGGTGTGAGTTTGCTCTCTAACAGCTGATGCTGTCTAAACCAGGTGAAAACATTTTATTGTCATTTACATGAAGATGTGCATTACACGTGAGGGGCCCAGAGCATGAGCCTGTTCCATTATCCAGTTTGTACAATGAGTATTGAACAAGTTTGATGCCAAACTGGAAATAAAAGTAGTTTACCTTTAAAGAATAAAATCAAGTATAAAATGTGATTAAAAGAAGGAGGAAGATGATCAAATTTTAGCCTGTGGGAGTCCAGAGGAAACAAAACCCGGGAGTGGAAGGAGTTTGGTGGGTAATCAAAAAAGGGAAGTGGAG
This sequence comes from Simochromis diagramma, assembly GCF_900408965.1. Taxonomy (NCBI): domain Eukaryota; kingdom Metazoa; phylum Chordata; class Actinopteri; order Cichliformes; family Cichlidae; genus Simochromis; species Simochromis diagramma. Next base: position 669,247 of record NW_024386938.1, on the reverse strand, counting down.
TCTGGGGAAGAGGGACAACTTAAAGTCACTGATGTGGTTAAACAGCTGTACAGTAGCAGGGCCCGTGCGGTGGATGAGATTCGCCCCGAGTTCCTGAAGCCTCTGGAGGTTGTAGGGCTGCCCTGGCTGACATGTCTGTGCAACGTCGCGGGGAGGTCTGGGGTGGTGCAGGGGGGACCGGAGGGTGTGCTCTATCTAAAGAGGGATCAAACTTCTCAGTTTGGAGAGGAGAGCTCAAAGCTGAATCTCAGATTCAGGAGGAACAACGTGGTTTTTGTCCTGGTCATGGAACTCTGGACCAGCTCTTTATCCTTCCCAGGGTATTGAAGGGTGCGAGGGAGTTTGTCCAACCAGTCTACATGTGTTTTGTGGACTTGGGGTATACTGTGGGGGTTGCTTCAGTATATGGGGTATCTGGCCACACACAGGCCATTAGTCCCTACACAACTGTAGCGAGACTTGGTTTGTGTCCCCAGCAGTAAGTCAAACTCATTACTGGTACGTGTTGGGCTCCTCCAGGCCTGCCCTTTGTCACCAGTTCTGTTCATAGTTTTTATGGATAGAATATCTGGGTGTAGCCGAGTGGTGGAGGGTCTCCACTCAGGATTTCATTTTGGTTTTTTCCCTTTCATTTTTTTTGCAGATGATATGGTGATATTGTGTTAGCTTCATCAGGTGGTGACCTCCTCCCTGCACTGGAGAAGTGTCCGGCTGAGGGTGAGGCAGCAGGAATGGGAATTAGTACCTCCAAGTCCATAGTTTCTCAGCTGTAACAGGGTGGAGTGCTCACTCTGGGTGAGGAACAAGTTACTGCCCAAGTGGAGTACAAATATCTCAGGGGCAATGTTCCCTCTAATGTTTCATGTGTCTGAACACACAAACTCCCTGAGCGTCTCTTGGACCACTGTGAGCAACAGCAGACGTGTGCACTGTGGTCACGCCAGCATCGAATCCATCCAAGTTACGGTTTATTAAAATAATCAAATTACAGCATTTACATTTATGTTAGACGACTTTTAATTAACTGGAGACTGGCTGACAATGTTCCCTCTAAGCTGCGCACGTGCGCACTGCTGGCACGTCTCTGCGCACAGAAAATATGTGTTGCTCACAAAAAGAAATCTAACCTGAATTGAAATTAAAATTAATACTTTAACAACTCTGTTTTGCTGTGTTAGTCAGTGACTGGCTGCTCCCATATGGGAATGATGCCACCTTATCCCACAGTCCAGCCAATGATGCGATTCACATTCGTATATACGCAGCTAATCAACGTCGCTGACAGGCTATGACAGCGTCCTTATGTGCGACACCGGTGTTTTAGCGAGCAAAGCGGCTGATGTGGAGTGAAGCCACGTTAATGACAACGTGTACAACCATTGGAGATGTGAGCAGGACAGACGGAACAATTGACGGAAAAAGTGTGGACTTTATACCAGTTTTTAAATTGTGTTGATCGGCCACGTAAAACCAGAGTTATGATAAAATATCTGCAATGTTTGTTTTCTTCCTGAATACTGTCGTTGTTTATATTTACTGCGGGAAGAAACGGTAAAAACGGCGTTTTATAAGGAAAACGCTCGAAAGCCTGTGAGCAAAAACAAACCCCACCCCCTCTGCCTTTCCTATTGGTGGAAAAATGTACCATGTCGACCAATCAAAACATGGCATTTAGTTGTTTAGGAAGGGGGGAAGTTTTAGGAGGGACGGCGTGTTTGAGATGTGAGAGATTTGCGACGTTTACCACAAATCTTGTGTAGTTAGTGTGTAGTTAGCGTGTAGTTAGCGTGTAGTTAGCGTGTAGTTAGCGTGTAGTGAGTGTGTAGTGTAGTCAATAGTTTTGTTGTGTGTGTCAGAACAATGAGGCGCCTGCTGAGTGTTACAGGTGTTACAGCAGTGATACATCTGCTGCTGTCAGGCCTGCAGGTATCAGGCTGTTGTTCTCCTTCATCTCATAGTGGACAGAAATTATTTTTGGAGTGGCACAAATAATTTGTGTGGCATCAGATTTGATGCAGAACAGCTGATTGTTCTGTAAATAGTTTGAAATGTTTGTTTAAAAAAAACGCCTTGGCTGCATTTTTAGGTAAACAGCTGCAAAAAACTTTGTTTGCATAACTCAGTTACTTTTTTGAAGAAGTAACTATATAATTAATTGCCCAACATTGGTCATTATTTACTGTATTTTGCAGACAGAGTTACAGGACTCTCTCCCAGACCACAGACTCAGAATACAAGTCAGAGCTTTATAAAAAAAAAAAAAAGAAGAAAAAAAAAGAGAAAGTTTTCTTTTCAAAATTGGAGTAATTTTTACTTCCAATAGTGTTAACATGCTACAAAGGACATGAACAAGATTTATTTTACATTTTCATTGTAAGTGGGCTAAAGCAGTTAATTAAAAGTCGTCTAACATACATGTAAATGCTGTAATTTGATTATTTTAATAAACATGTAACTTGGATGGATTCGATGCTGGCGTGACCACAGTGCACACGTCTGTTGCTGCTCACAGTGGTCCAAGAGACGCTCAGGGAGTTTGTGTGTTCGCTCACACACATGAAACATTAGAGGGAACATTGCTGGCAGATGAATTTGGGTGGTGTCGGCAGTGATGCGGATCCTGTACTGAATTGTTGTGGTGAAGTGAGAGCTGGGCTCTCCCTTAGAGATCAAATCAAGCTTTTTTGTCAATTTGTTGTGCATACAGTTGTAGTGCAAGCAAAATGAAGAGACGTTTCTCCAGGCGCAACAAATATGATAACACACACACAAACAATATGCAAACCCTCCCTACACTCATCCATCCCAGACGTATCACTATTAAGTCCTCACCTAAAGTTTACAGTTAAATAAGTAAATGAATGTGTGCGAATGATCAGTAAGTAAAAACTTTAAAGTAATCAGAATATCTTTATTTTCTTTGTAACAAGTACAACAAAATTAAGTGCAGTTTAAATAAAATTACAAAAGAATAAAATAAAAAAAGGAGGTATGTTAAAGCGAATTGTTCAATGTTTTTATGCTTACCATCTCTACATTGTTTCAAACTGTAGGATCAAAGACATTCCTTTGTCTCTGACCACCTCTCCAGACACTGGTGCTGGGGGAGGTTTTATTGTAGATACATGCTATCTGAAAGATCTGTTTGTTGTGTGGTAAGCTTCCTGCTTTTATGATCCTTTTGGTGAGCAGGAGGTCACACAAATGCACCCCCATCACACACACACACACACACACACACACACGCATAGACAGGTGACCACGAGCCATTCAAAACACTTTATCAGCATTGTTGTCAATGCGACGGGATGGTATCATTCAGACAGGATACAACTGGTTTCTTTGCTCACAGCACTATGCTGATGTTTCCTGTCTCACAGAGGTGTTCCTGGACTCTCTCTGCAAAAGTGCGTTTCGCACTCTCATCCCCTGCACTTAAAGCTGCATCTCGGGCTGTCAGCAGTGAGCGCACCTCACTGGTAATCCAGGGTTTCTCTTCGACACATGCAGTGATGGTCTCACAGTGGCATCCTCTGTGCATGTAGCAGTGTAGCTGCTTACTGCCTCCAGCAGGCTGCACCTCTCTGATCCTGTCTGGCCAGTCACACCTGAAGTCACCTTTACACCTGCTCTGCCAGGCTTCCCTTCAGCTGCACTGCCAGACTGTATTCCACCAGGCAGGCCTGAAGTCCCAGAGCATTTATCATCTACTCTGCCTGTGTTGCTGTGACGAGCCCACTGTGACGCAACAGAGCAGTTTTGTTAAACTAGCTTTAGACTTTTTCTCTGTTTGCAGTATTTGCTGGTTGAATACTGTCCCTTGACTTCCATTTTGCAGCTTTGGGTACATGTCATGCTCCTCTTTTGTGGACAGCTCTTTTCTTTAAATTACAAATTCTATTACCATACAAAGACAATTTTTTCTACTATCTGCACTCATGATAACAATAATAATATTTATAATATGAGGTTTTTTTTAAAGAAACAATATAAAATCAAGATTCTTACCAATCTTTATAACATCTTTTAACCAGTGACCCTCTTCTTCTTGTTCCATTGCATCATTAGACTGTTTGAGAACTACTGGGCGAGTCCAGTCCCGACTGCTGCCCTCTGTAAGGTTTGGCCGAGGTCTGAGAAATAACAAAATATCACATTCATCAACAGAAAAAAACAATAACTAAGCTGCATTTTTCATTTTTATGTTGCTAATTCTCCAGAAAAGTTACAGCATTTTACTTACAGATATGTGAACAGCTGCACATTTCTTTTGTCTTAGTGTAGGTCTGCTATTTTTGGAATTTTAATAATTACTGAAGGAATACTCTTCTTTTTTAAACAAAGCCCTTTATTCTTAAATCATCTTAAAGTGGAAAAGAAACATTACATGTATGAAGGCTACTTTACACCATGGAGCTCTGCTCTCAAAAACTGACATAAATTAGTTTAAGTTAGCTCACAGAACAGAACCAGTAACTAGGGCTGGGTATCGTCACTGATTTCTAGAATCGATTCCATCCACGATTTGATTCAATTCGATTCAATTCGATTTGAATCTGGGAAATTTTGCCTCACACAGTCAGAAATATTATAATTCAGATCGGTACATTTACATATTTTTGTATCTATTAAAAGGAAGCTGACACTTTCCAGACTTTATCAAAGGTGTGAGCATCACAGCAGAGGCCTTTGTGTCAAAGCAGCTGAAGATAAAACAGAAAAACATGAAGGTGATTTTCCTGGCCTGGGATTTTATAAAAATATTCTGCAGTACATCAAAAACGAAAGAAAACCATTAATCAACTTATGAACATCACCTCTGAAGTTACAGCGGTTTTATTACAGACACAGCGTTTTGCATTTTGCATGATTTTAAAAAGTTTAAATTTGTTCAGCAGCCGGGGATAGACGGGAAACTGTTGTTGAAGTAGATTTCTTAACATAAAACTCATTCAACTTTAAACTTATTATTAGTTTGAGTGTCCTTAGGCTCCCGAGTTATTGGTTCTACTAGTGAGCTGACATAAACTAATGTAAGTCTACTGACTACAACAAACCAGATGACGACACATCACTGACACAAGACAGAGCTGAAGATGTGTGGTGTTTGTCTCTCACCTCATCTAACCTGTGTAGTGTTGATATGTATTTGTAACTTTCTTCTACAAACACAGAGTGTATGAAGACGAGAAAACAACTGACTGCAAGCTTTGCTCAAGGGTACAACATGCTTTATTATCAAGCTGGTGCCTACATGATGGTGGGAATCTCACTCCCAACCACATTTCACTCCCATAGACAAGACTGTACTCACACAATGGCTAAAACCTTTGATATTGAAAAGGTTTTAACCTTCTTTCAATGTTTCTCAGACAGTCGGTTTGGTTTCGATGCCAGATGACCCAGGAAAACAAGCTTCAGCGACAACCAAACTCCCCCAGCCGGCAACTTCATTGACATCAAGAGTCAACAGCAGGTGGCCAGATAGCGGCATTGCCCTCGACCTTAAAGGAGCAGCAGCATATACAAACTCTACTATGGATAGAGAGCTGTCCTCTAAATCAGAGGCTTCAAAATCACTGTGTGTGAATGGACTTTAAAAGACTGAGTTTGACATGTGCAACACGTGGAGTTAAAATGGTTGTGGAAGAGAAAGCTGAAGAAAAACTGACAATGTACATGTCACAACCATGAAGCAATGCAGGATGTGGGAGTAGTGACAGCAGCAGAAGAGAACCTGGAGGACCAATGAAGGCTATTTTTAGTGCTGGGACACATGAACACTGGGTTAAGGACTGTCCTGAAAAGCAGGAGACTGAGGCCAACTGACTTGGAGGCTGAGAGAGAGAATGGTCCTCGGCATAGCAACAAAAAGAAGATGATGACACACACACACACACATACAATGCACTAACCTGCCTACTAACAGACACACACACATGCAGTGAAGACTAGCTTATGGTCATGAACATGGCCATGTCTCTCATCACTGTTAAAAATGAAAAGCTTAAATGCTGAGTTCAGCAACTGCTGATAGAGGGGTAACTCTCCAGGTTGCAGGACAATAGGTTGACTATTTAGTAGCCTCTGGTGCTACCAGTCAATACACTTAGTGGGTAATAAAATTGTAAGATGCTTTCTAATGATTGAACAATACTACATGAAGCCAATGGTGTTTTATATGGATCTTTGAAACATTCTGTTGTCATCTGTCCTTTCAGCTTGTTGGGTTAAGATTAGACATGTAACCTAGTTGACTGCCATCATGTCAGGGAGAGATTGCTTGATTTAACACGAGTGAACGAAATGTTGCAGATGGTTAAACCTGATCCGGTGCTGTATGCGTGTGAGTGGAGATTCCAACAGACTGCTGAGTTTCCTGTTTGTGATGAACTGGTGAAGCTTGCACAGCGACACACAGACACATCTGATCACATAGAAACAAACTCACTACATCTTACAGCACAAGGGTCCGAGGGAGCTGATGAGTGGGGTTTGATAAAAATGGTACAGAGATGCAGGAAACTGTGCAGCCAGGGTAATTCTACTCAACTCATTGTGTTTATATAGCACCAAATCACAACAACAGTCGCCTCAAGTTTCCATCCGTCCTAATTCTGACTGGACAAAACTGTTTTCATAGAATACATGTTTCTCTTTCCAAAACTGAACAAAGCAATCGCGGCCATGACTAAAATTAGTGCAACGATACAAACACTGGGAAGAAACTGACATTCCAGGGGTAAAACATTGCAATGAGGTGTTTAGGACCCGTCTGACAGCAAATATTACTGCCAGTTGACACCAGACTCTCCAGAACTGGGATATCCTGGAGTAATTGTGGGCAGCCAGTAAATCTGATGTGGGGGAAATGAAAGGTCAAGGTGACTCCTACGTCTGATTTCAGACCATGTGAGCATCAGTAAGCCTTTAAGGCAAGAAGCAGTGAATGCAGCTATGCATGCCACCTGAAGTTCCCAAGTGGCCCCCACACCATATTGGCACAAGTTTCACCAGAAAGCAACATTTTTTTTTATTTTTCAGGATAAAGTGGATCCTGCAATTTAGTTTTGGTTTGCTTTGTTTTTCCAAGATCGCATCAGATGTAAGACCTTCTCTCTGAAAACCATTGCAGCAATCCGATTCATTCCAAAGTGACAAAGAAATGTTTTGCGTATGACGTCATATTGCTGCCAGTAGATACCCAAGTATGCTGGGAGAGGCTCCAGTGTCAGCGGTGACACGTGGGAGGGAACCGACTGAACATGACAGACAACAGTGGACAAAAAGGGCCAACAGGAGCCAACAGGCCTTCCTGCAAACAGTAGCAGCAGCTGGGAAGAAATTCTCACTTAACATGAGCTTGTAGGCCATCCAGACTTAACCTTGTGGCTGCCACATTCTGTGTCACTGATCCTTCACAAACAACCCAATCCCATCCTTAATCCACAGGGTTTAATATGTTGTCAAACCAACCTTTGCAGCTTTAACAGCCTCGACTCCTCTGGTAAGGTTTTATTCTGGTAAGCTTCCTTACAAAGCACTGATGTTGGGTAAGCAGGCCTGCCTCACAGTCTCCACTCTAATTCATCCCAAAGGTGTTGTATCAGGTTCAGGTCAGGTCAGTGCAGACCAGTCAAGTTCTTCCACACCAAACTCACTCATCCATATCTTTATGGACTTTATGATGTAATGCTTAGATGCAGCTGCTCAGCCATGGAAACCCACTCCACACATTTTTCTCGAGCTAATCTAAACGCCACATGAAGTTTGGATGTCTGAAGCGGTAAATTCTGGCGAGTTGGCAAACCAAGAGCAAAATATGGCCAAGCACCCACTGCCCTGCTCTCTGATTACGAAGCCTACCACTTCGTGGTTGAGATGCAGTTGTTCCGGATCGCTTCCACTTTGCTGTAATACCACTAACAGCTAACTGTAGAACATTTAGTAGCGAGGAAATTTCCTGACTGGACTTGTTGCACAGGTAGCGTCCTATTATGGTAGCACACTGGAATTCACTGAGCTCCTGTGAGTGATCTATTCTTTCACGAATGTTTGTAGAAGCAGTCTGCGTGCCCCAGTGCTTGATTTAATACACCTGTCACCATGGAAGCAACTGAAACACCTGGATTCACTACACCTCTCAGTGTGTACTTTTGTGTGTTGTATGTATAAATCTACACCATTAGAAGTACATGGTGTGATTGGACCCTTCTTTCTTAACAAAGCCTACTACTTTGATAGACTGGGGGGAAATGAGATCCCAGAAATGTCTTTATTAAAAGCACCAAGTTCTACCAAACACAGCAGACTTCCACAAACAAACACTGGTATGATGGAATCTACTGTGTGTTCCAAGTTGTCATCACACAGAAGATAAACTGGAATAATAAGGACATCATGTTCAAGAGTCGGTCCTTGTTCTGCAAAGTGTGGTTTGAGAGAATGTATGGTCTGCTTTAATAGATGCTAGTGATTATTAGATTATGAACAACTCTCCTAAACACACTTTAAATCCTTCAAAATCATATTTCACTGACGCACTACACAAATAATTTGCATTTCTAACAAAAATATAACAGTAAATCAACATCTAGGCCTACAGTGTCAATCCAAAGGATGTCAAGAAATCTAAGAATAATTTTTTTTAAAGAAACTGTTTCACCAACAAACTATTTCCTGAAAGGCAAAACAGGAATATCATCTTACACCAAATTTATAAAAATTGAGCTGACACGGTTTGAACAATATATCTAAAATGTCCTTCTGAAGCAAAAACAAAGAAAAACACAGCTCATTCTGTGCATTTCAATTGGAACTGCAGACCATATACTCTCCCTTTGTTATGTAATACAGACATTCTGGTTTGATGATGATGATGATGATGATGAATGGATTAAAACAAAAGACAGACAAAGTTTTCAGTGGGAGAAAAGTTTCCTCACTTATCCAGGTGACTTGTTCAGTCTGTGTGCTGAACTGTAATGACTACGGAGCAATTAAAAAGGAGGGGCGGGTTAGCGCGCAGCGCAGCCAGCACAGCCACGTGAATGGCCCTACACGCTACAACCTACGCAACCCACGACCCCCCCTCACTCACACTTTACATGTTGAGTGATGTGTTGTATGAGACAGTGGGGAGAGGGAGGGCCAGCAGGTAGAAGACTATCCCTGGAAGGAGAAAGCCAGCAAACAACCGGCTCAGCAGTCACCCCCATTCCACATAACCCAACAAAGTGAATTCAGGGCCCACAGTGACAACGCCCGGAGCACCACCGAGTCCACGCAGCAAGTTGAGCAGTAATAAGCAGATGGGTCGGAGTTTGAGTTTAATGTTTGATTATTTAATGTTTATTTAATTAATTTAATGTTTTGTGTTCTTCTTCCACACAACTTATGAATCTGTCTCTGCACACCGATTTCTAAGGTAAAGATGAAGTTGCTCTACTAGGTTTGTAACATTTGCTGCACTCTACACAATGATAATGAACACATTAATAAAACAAACGATCTGAAGATGTTGAAATAGTATATGGATGGTCTTAACCTGTATGACACCCTTCCCAAGCAAACCAGCAGCTTATAATAGTTGACTGAGAAAATGTTTTTGCATACCGATGTATTATGTCAAGATCTCCATCGAAATCCAAGAGCGACTCTACTTTTCTGTCCTCTCCATCAGGCTCTTCAGTGGCTTGTTTGACTGTTTGGCTGGTTTCACTTTCATGTTTTAAGGCACTCCCTGGCTCGTCACATCTTTCTGCCAGGATCACGAACCTAGACACGAAGACTGAAAAGTACACAAGTATACATACTGAAAAAACACATATTCAGTACAAGTTTAACAATCAGATGATTTGCATTTTGACATGTTTTGAATTTTAATTTTCAAATGACAATTTTGACATTTTATTTCGCTCAGGTCTTCATCTTAGCAGCTTCGATCAATTACCAAGTACAAAACTGTCACAAACAAGTGAGTAATGCTTTACCTTTTTGTCATTTAAAACATGTACATATTATAATTATATTAAAAACACTGATTTGGTCATTGTCACGTTGTGGACAACAGATTCTGTACACAGCAGCAAAAATAAAGCACAATGAACAGTGAACTGCCACTGAGGACGGGCAGTTTGACTAAAATCACTCCAAACACTTTCATAATAGTTTTCATGTTTTCTTTTTGTGATTGTTTTTCACTAATTATAAAAAAATCAGAATGAGCTGAAACTTCTGGGAGAACAAAAACAGTTTAACAGGAAACGTATTCTAGTCACAACAACCTACAGCTTCAGTATTATGACGCTGTGACAGTGACATCATTATACACACCAGGTTGACCAACGTTGTTGAGGTGTGTCATAAGGTGGCGTCCACCGGGACGGAGCATGTGAACATCTGACAGCACAGTCTCATGCTGGAAACTGATTTCCTGCATGGATGATCAAATCTAATGCTGGAACTGAAGATCAGTCACCTGCTCACCTGAAAGAAGCGCGAGTTTAGAGACAAAGCAGGGTTAACAGGCTCTGGTTAACTCTGACAGGGAAACTGAGCCGAGCCCCAGAGCAGCCGTTCAAACCTAATCAAATGTAGCTGGCATGCTCACGGCAGCCGAGGGTGGACACTACTGACAGGCAGCTTTCTCACAGAGTGAACAGAACCAGAGAGACTGAGGTTCAAACTTAATGCTTTGCATTGACAGCAGCGGCACATGACTGCTGAGGTGGAGGGGACCAGGCCACGCTGCCCACGGTCACACTGGGAAAGATGGAGATCACGTAAAGAAACGTGATGAAGAGGCCTGCCGATGACCACAAACGGGCATAACATTAGGACGTCACGTACAGCAGCTGTTGAGAGGCGAGCTCAACCCGAGAACTGGATCCCTGCTGTCTGGACACGGCACTTCTAAAATACATTTACTTTATTTATTTTTTTAAAAATGGGGAGGGGTGACGTTAACTCACCAGCAGCGACGCTGTGCTAAACGGCCACGACAGTTGACCCGGATGGAAACCCTCCCCCCGCGCCTGTAGCGCCATCTGCTGTTTCTATACCGTCGTTTCTGTTTGTGCGTGTAAAATAATTGTTGCAAGCACAAATGTTGCATTTTGAGGGGAAAATTATTTTGAGCAAACAAAACTCATTACTGCGTCCAAGAAATGCCTTTCAGTGTTTGCTATGATTCACACACACACACACACACACACACACACACACACACAGAGCCCCTGTCACTCAGTCGTTGGCGTTTGTTCTTGCTCAGATCTCTGCAGACCTGCTCTCAGTGTGTCGCTCCCTCTCTTTAAACAGAGGCACAATAATAACAAGCTGGCTTTAAATTATTACAACCAACTGCTGAAGCAACCTAAGGGATATATACAAAACAAAAAAGAAACAAAAATCTAAAAGGCAATGCGACTCTTTACTCAGTAGAAGAGCTGGCACAGTAGCTATAAGTGTTTTTGTGCGAGTGTGTCAGAGACGGAGCAAGCGTGTCTATGTGACCAAATTATTTATTAAGCTTTAATTGGACTCACACTTTACTGCAGACGTCACCGTTTCAATTCATGTCATCACCGAGGAATAAGTTCAGGAATCCAGTGGAAACAAAATGAAGCATACACATGGACGGGAAGGTTACACATATAGGTCAGCACTAACTACCAAATGATCGAATGTTAGATTGCATGAATGAAGTAATTTGTCTTCTAGCAGTTTTCCTGTTTAAGGCTATGTTGTGTCTAACTTGTCTTCAGAAGAATTCAGTCGTAGCTTAAAGATAATTCAAAGACAGCATATTTCTAATGTTTTTCTTAGCATTTCATTAAAAGGAGCAACTTTTTGTACTCCAAAGCAAATACAGCTTCTTGTTTTAACATCAAGTGCCAGGGGAGATTCAAGGATCAGAGCTTTGGGGGTGCTGAGCACCCAGAGAGCTGCTCAGCCAGGCAAGATCAACTTTACTCGTCACGATGAGACTACTTCCCTGTCTCTGTCAGTCCCTGCATCCTTAAATGTCTCCAGTTCCCTCTGACTGTCTCCTTGGTGCATTTAAACCTGTTCCTCCCTGTCCTCGTCGTCTGTTGTCCTCGTCTCCATTATCAGTCATCATAATTTTAGCATCTCTGTGCAAGTCTGCAAATTTCTTTATTAAATCATAAGAGTCTTAAATTCATCAAGTCTCTCTGTGCCTGGGTCCTCGTCACAAAACATGACATCACTGTTTTGTACATTTTAACACAATTTAATCCCACATTTGTGAAAGAAAAGAAAAACACTGTAACAGTCTGTAACAAAACCATCAAATCAGATAAAGGTTATTTAAATGCTGCAAAAGAAGAATGGATTGGAATAAAAAAAATATCCTAACCTTAATTACTGGGGGAGAATAATGAATGATGCTCATAGTGAGTAAAAAGTAAACTGAGTGCATTTTTTGGACAGAGATTCACTTTTAATGTGTGTGTATAATACAATACAGATACATAAAAATACACTCCAAAAATAGAGTCCTTGAAATGTACAAATGTACAAAATATTGATAGAAAAATTATAAAAACTGGAGGCAACTTTGCCTATGGTACAATGTATGAAAAGATCTTTACTGCAGATACTACTATGGCTCTGCAGATTTTTTTTATCTTATTTTAACCTACGTCGCCTCACCTTGAGGTTCGCAAATCTGTCTATCACTTTTTGGTGATCAACTCTCTCAAGCAAGTTAACAGTTTGTTTTGCCTGTCACTGTTCCCTATCTGTTTCCTTATCTGGTTCTCCCTGACCTTGTACTTTCTCCCTCTTGGGACTAGAGTTGGATGTCTCGAGACCGGTCTTGAGACCACTTTTACGTGGTCTTGGTCTCGTCTTAGTCTCGACGGACTTTTGTCTTGGTCTTGTCTTGGTCTCGACGGACTTCGGTCTCGGTCTTGTCTTGGTCTCGGTCTTGCTGTCTCAGATCAACATAGTGGTTGGGAGATTTGGAGTCAACAGTATCCATGACACACAACGTAACGTTCGATAATGTATCATGCGCTAAAGCTTTAGCTCTAAGAGCCGTGCTTAGAGAGCGCTTTGTAGTGAATCAGAATAGTCGACTCCCATTGAGTCACTTAATTTCCTTTCGCTGCTCAGCTCTCACACAGCGACACACAGTGGCTCAGCCACGCTCAAATCCCTCCACATTGTGGTATTTTATTATTTCGCCTTCCACGCCCTTCAAATACAACTAAATGCAACCCATTAGATTGAGCAGTATGCCCGGTCAGTAAGTTACAGAAATGTCAGCGACTTCGTCTGTCATAAAGTTTGCGTTCATAGAACACAAAGAGTTTTCGGTAAATGCAAAAAAGAAGCATTCGGCAAAGTGCAGGTTTTGCAAAGTCTCCTTGACCGAGACAGCCGGGACTACCTCAACCTTCACCAGGCACCTGGAGCGCAAACACCCTCAAAGGTAAGCTAGCCAGTAGCCATCTAGCCATCTTTAAACTCTTCTAACTACCTTTCCAACCTCAGAGGACCAGGTCATGTTTATGTAATATTGTTATTTATAATGTGTTCTTCAAGCGTTATAAATTATGTAGGGACAGTTTTTTTGCAACCGTCCCTGCAGACTTAACTTTAACTTAACGTTGCGTTACATGCTATGTACAGGTAGCTAGCGCTAGCAGTGGCTATCCGCTACTTAAACAGTTTTCACTAACTTTAGGTATTTTGGTGAATTCATTGAGCAGAAATATATCGAAACCATTTCAGTGAGCACTTTAAGGGCTGGTGGTTTGTTGTCGACTTTAATGGGCATATTTATGTGGTTGCTGACTCGTAAGTAAGGACGGGCGTTTCAAGAGTGTCCCTATAACATTGCTCGGCTAACAGCTCTCATTGATAGGTTTAAAATTATTGTGCTTGTAAGATACAGTAGTTTTGTGGTTGAATAGAAATGGATGTTGTACAGGTTCCTATTTCCCTGTTTTGTAGGTACTTGGAGTACAAAGCAGGATCTGCAACATCAGTGATAGCGGTCAATCCCACACAGCCTCAATTATCATTGTTTGCTCCAAGCATCCACTTATTTTCCCCAAATTCACCCAGGCAACAGGCCATCACCCAGTCCATCCTCCAGGACCTTATAGTTGGATGCTCTCTCCCCCTGTCTATCGTTGAGAATCCACATTTTAGACACTTCCTGAATGTCTTGGATAGCAAATACACTCCTGTGTCTAGGACCACCTTGACAGAGAAGCTGATACCTCACCTTGTCACTAAAGTGAAGGGTGACATAATCAAAGCCCTGGAAGTCCAGCCAAATGTAGCAATAACAACAGACCTCTGGTCTGACCGGAGGCTTCGTACTTTCCTGGGAGTTACTGCTCATGTTGCCTGTGTAACGTGAGGGTTCACTAGATGGTTGGGAATCTCTCTGAATAATTAGGAACAGCAAGATGGAGACGGATAACTTTTTAGCAGCCTCTTTACTCTCAGCACACCGCAACAACAACCCACACTTCCTGTGTGCCGCCCTCATGAATACTTCACTGGCCTCTCAGAAGCCAGGAAATCTTACACTCAGATCAAAACAGGGAAAACAACCAGGTAGATATAACACATACTTATTACCAGAGGTGTGGACTCGAGTCACATGACTTGGACTCGAGTCAGACTCGAGTCATTAATTTTATGACTTCAGACTTGACTTGAAAAAATGTTCTAAGACTTGTGACTTGACTTGGACTTTTACACCAATGACTTGGGACTTGAATTGGACTTGAACCGGTTTACTTGAAAAGACTTGATATTTTACCCCAAATATAAAATTTAACATGCATATTATATAGAGATTGAAAATGTGACGTCATTCACGGGTAGAACCGCAAAGGATTCTGGGAACTCGTGGCAAGCGGTACTAGCACACGCAGGCTTTCAATTGAAATCAGTTATACAGCGATAAAAAGAAACACAAACATGTCAAGAAGCTGTTGTATTATTAACTGCAATAGCCGGTCGCATGACAGCCACGGGAAGCCGACGGGTAAAGAGATCGGTTGTTATCGGATTACGTCGTTGAAGAGAAATTGTTCGAGCCATGTTTCCGAAGTAACAAAGAGGCGACTGGATTGCAGCCATTCAAAGACCAATTATAACGTCCCAGAACACTCCAGCTCACAGGTTAGTCTGCTCCAAGCATTTACACGAAGGTCAGTCTGCTGTTGTAGTTAATGCGTCATTTTCATAACATAATTGGTGATATAGGTTACAAGCAAGTCTGGCGCTGAACAGAAATTGTTGCGCTATGCTCCTTTATTTATTGTGCATAAATAGTAAATTGTCCTGACACAATATTGCGTTTCGCTTCTGTTATTACCATGGTACACTGACAAAAACATATACTTTTATTCACAGGATAAAACAGTTGTTTTGTATCACTAATTGCCCAGTGCGATTACAGCATACAATATTATTGTCACTGCTACATTTCTGTGATGGGTACCAGAAATTATTTCCACTGCTAATTAATTACCGTTGAGCTCAAAGGTCCTATTAATAAACGGTTAACGAATGTGTATTTATGACGACAATTTGTGAGACTGGTAAACTTATGATACGTACGATGGTCTTTACTTTCTACACGGTGCATTTCAAGGTCCTGTACCCATCCGTCGGTAAACTGTACCTGGGCTTGTTGCAGTGACCGGAAGTTACAAAACTTCACGAGTGTATGCGCTCACTCCAAGAACCGTGTAATTATAAATATGCATATAAATATGCTACGATGAGATAGCTGACTTCATCTAACTAGCAAATGTTTTCCAGGCTACGTTGGTGATGCAGTTTTTTTTTTAAATGATATTTAAAAAAAAAAATCATTTATTTATATATGTATGATATGTATGATATTTTTGTCATGCGATTTTAAAGCCGGTCCTACAACCGCATCCAAGAATAACATGCAGCTTATCTCAGAACTGTCGGTGAAAATTATTCTTGGAGCTAGGTTTAATTGAGCTGCATTTTAAAGAGGTGCAATTTCACAATTTGTGTATATTTTCTAAGTTCACTATTTTGTCATGTGTTGAGAAAAACACAGATTTAAAAATTACATGGTCTAATATTTACATTTAGCATATAACTGCAACATGCTTTTTTTCGTTTTTTTTTAAAGACTCGAAAGGACTTGAAATTCAAAGTTTCAGACTTGTGACTTGACTCGGACTTTTACACCAGTGACTTGAGACTCGACTCTGACTTGCCTGACATTACTTGAGACTTGACTTGAGACTTGAGGATAAAGACTTGAGACTTACTTGAGACTTGCAAAACAATGACTTGGTCCCACCTCTGCTTATTACTGGTTTGAACATGCATGTCTAAACATTCAAACATGTAAACATGTAAATATCAAAACACGTAAACACCAAATAGCTACATAACTAGCTTTATAACCTTTGTAAACACCTCTTTGTATATCAAATTAGATTTAAATTTACTTCTACACTTTACACCTGCAAGAACAAGGACTCTTACAGTTTACAATCATTTTTGCTTGACTGTAGGCGTTTCACAGGGAAGCACTGCGGCAAACGAATCACCTCAGCATTTGACAACATAGTTGAGGAGTATGGCATTGGCCATAAAATAAGCTACATTCTGACGGATAATGCATCCAATATGAAGTGGGCCTTTAAAGTCAGGATGCCAGAAGTAGAGCACCCTGAAGGTGACAGCAGTGATGACCTCGATGATGAAACAATGTGGGAGGATGCAGAAGATTCTGATCCATGGTCAACGGGTGAACGTCTTTCTTGCTTCGCCCACTCGGTGCAACTTGTAATCAGTGATGGGATGAAAGAGGTAAAGGCAATAGCTAGAGCCATTGCCAAAGCCAGCAAGTTTACAAACCTGCTGCACAGCAGTAGTAACCACAAAGACTGGTTTGAGGCACACTTTGGCTCCAATAAGTCCATCCCAGCAGGAAACAACACCCGCTGGAATAGCACCTACAGACAGTTAAAGGCTCTGATCACACTTGACAACGGGGCCATCACTGAAATGTGCAGCGATACAGAGAATTTAGTGTTATCAGCTCGAGATTGGGCTCAGCTGAAAGACCTTTGTGCTTTGCTTGAGCCCTTTTCTGAGGCAACAGACCTTACAGAAGGTGATCATCAGGTGACTATTAGCATGGTGGTCCCCACTGTTCTGGACTTGAAGAATCATCTTATAGAGATGGAAGTACAAATGCCCCAGGTCGTAACTATAGTCAGGGCACTGAAAAGATCCTTAGAGAAACGGTTCTCTGGAATTTTCAGGCAGATTTGCATGGACGAAAAGGATCCAGAAGAGCCGTTTAGCCATCGGATCTACTTCCTTGCCACCATGCTCGACCCCCAGTTTGGACTGACCTGGGTAGATTTAGATGTCCAAAATGGTGAAACCGGACCAGCACTGAGGAGGTTCAGAGATGACCTTAAAAAGTCATTAATAGGTGACTGTATAATAATAATAATTTATTGTTATTGTTGTTTTTGTTGTTCCACTTAATATCACTCTCTTTGGTTTTATAGCATCATTAGAAGCATCCTGTCTAATCCTGTCTTTGTGTGTGTGTGTGTGTGTGTGTGTGTGCACCCTTTTCCAGACCTTTTGATCACAGAGGCAGATGGAGATGCACCTGCAGCACCAACAGAAGAAGACACAGAATTATCAGATAGTGACTCAGCGCCACCCCCAAAACAACATCTTCTTTCACGTTACAAGGCATTTAGGTTGCAACGCAGCAAAAGCCAGGAGCACTGATGCACAAATAAGCAAGTACCTAGACAGCATAAATGACTGTGATGCACTCACCTTTTGGTCAAAAAACAAAGAGCGTTTCCCCAGTCTACACAATGTTGCCTTGAAGGTCCTCTCTGTCCCTGCCTCTTCTGCCCCAGTTGAGAGGGTTTTTAGTAGAGGAGGCATTCTAATGAGACCCCACCGCGCATGACTAGGCTATAAGATGTTGCAATCTTTAGTTTTCTTGAAGTGCAATCAATCACTGTTTTAAAATGTGAACTGTTTTCTCTCCCTCCTCTCTGAAAATATGCTGTTTGTTCATTATATATTTGTTCATAAGATATCTGTTATTTGTTCATAATGTCTGTGTTCTATTGTTCCTGCCCTACTGAACAACAGGCTTGATTTCATTGGCAGTGTGTTGTAATCTCATGCCACTGAAGACATCAAGATGCCAGAATCTTTTAAGCACTTGTTCTTATTCTTATTAATGCACAATTTGTATTGGTATGTAATATTTGTAGTTTGCATCTGATTCATGTGAGGTGTGCACATGTCTTTATATTGTTTGATTACAGAATTTTACTTAAAATGGTGTTGTTTGACTAAATAAATGTGACCATTGACTTTTAAATAACATCTGCATATCACTTTGTGTTGACAGGCCTAATCCATTAACCAGTTACATATTTCCCATTCTTTAGACAGTTGTTGGAGGTGATCGCTGTTTTGTCAGATGACTTTGGGGCCAGTCAGTACCATGATGTCAGCCCTCAAAAGCACACAAAAGTTAGGTTTTTTTTTGTCCCGGTCTTGGTCTCGGTCTTGGTCTCGCCTCAACTTGGTCTCGGTCTTGGTCTCGTCTCGACTTGGTCTTGGGCTTGTCTTGGTCTCGATACCCTCTGGTCTTGGTCTTGCCGATCTCTAAGCTTTCGTTCTTGTCCAAGATCCTGGAGAGACAAGTTCTCTCCCAGCTCCAGGCGTACTTGGACACGAACAATATTGCTGAGAAATTTCAATCTGCCTTTAAGCCATTGCATAGCACTGAAACAGCGTTGGTCAGAGTTCTTAATGATATTCTTGTAATCACTGATACTGGACGCTCTATGGTCCTAGTTTTACTGGACCTCTCTTCGGCCTTTGATATGGTGGACCATAACATTTTATTACTAAGACTTGAGTACACTGTGGGTATTAGAGGCACTGCCCTCGACTGGTTTAAATCATACCTTGCTGATAGATCCTTATCAGTTAACTTGGGCACCTTCTCCTCTTCCTCCGCTCCAGTCTGCTGCGGTGTACCTCAAGGATCAGTTTTAGGCCCTATTCTCTTCCCATTGTATTTGCTCCCTCTGGGCGCAATCTTTGAAAAATACAATATCGCCTTCCACTGTTACGCCGATGACATACAGATCTATTTTGAGCTTACTGACGAACTTGCTGTGTCCCTGCACTACTTTCAAGAATGCATGCGGGAGGTCAAAGAATGTTTCCTGAGTAATTCCCTCGTTTTAAATGATAAGAAGACTGAGATTGTGGTGTTCAACAGTAAAATCCCTCGTGCCCAACTCTGTGCTGCCCTGGGTTCCTTTGCTAGCTTTTCTTGTGACTATGTCAGTAACTTGGGTGCACTGCTGGCTAGCTCGCTCAAACTCGATAAGCAAGTGTCTGCTGTAGTGAGATCTAGCTTCCACCAACTGCGCCTTATCTCTAAGGCTAGGCATTATGTTCCGCACGAGGACCTGGAGAGGCTTATTCACGCTTTTGTGACCTCCAGGTTGGATTATTGTAACTCCTTGTACTACGGTCTTCCCTCCTCTCTTCTTCTTAGACTGCAAACAGTCCAAAATGCAGCAGCCCGCCTTTTGACTGGTACCAGGAAATTTTGCCATATTACCCCTGTCCTAGCTAGCCTGCATTGGCTGCCCATAAAGTATCGTATTAAATTTAAAATATTACTCCTTACATTCAAAACTATTAATAAATTAGCGCCAAGTTATCTTAGTGAACTTCTCAAACCACATACTCCTGCTAGAACACTCAGATCTGCCACTCAACTACTTCTGACCCAGCCCAGATCTCGACTGAAGTCCCGGGGTGACTGTGCGTTTGCCCTGGCTGCCCCGGTACTGTGGAATACCCTTCCTCTCGACCTCCGCGCATCTGATTCCATTGCACTGTTCAAATCACGACTAAAAACCCACTTATTCAATCTTGCCTTTCCCTCTAGTTAATATTTCTTTTATGATTTTATATCATGCACTTTTCTGCTCATTTAAATTCTTGTTTGCTCTGTACCTGTTGCTTTCCTATGTATCAGTGACAGTTATCTGCTTGCATGCTTAGTACTTGCTTTGGTCCTATTTCTATTATCCTCCTCCTATACTCTATCTTATTTGTTAAGCACCTTGGCATACCCTTGGTTTTTAAGTGTGCTTTATAAATAAAGTTTATTATTATTATTATTGTCTTGGTCTCGATACCCTCTGGTCTTGGGCTTGTCTTGGGCTTGTCTTGGTCTCGATACCCTCTGGTCTTGGTCTTGTCTTGGTCTCAGATTAGGCGGTCTTGACTACAAGTCTACTTGGGACTGACAATCATACACAAATAGATTGTATTCAATTAGATGAAAAAATTACATTAATATGAAAAAAAAATACTATGGAGATCGCTAATAAAAAAAAGTCCTCTCTCAGTGTATTTTCAGCCAAAAGGCAAATAACCAAACCAAATGTAAATCTAATAAAAGATTTAAATATTGAAACACTGATCCAACATAATCCTTTATTGACGGATCATTTGTTCTTTCACTTTTACCTGAATGTTGCTCCTGGACATATGACAAAATAACCAGCTTCTCTCATTCCATTTCAAACAGGACTACGGTGTACATTTTAGGACATCGTCAGGTCTCAAGAAAAAAGTTGTCAGGTATCAGACAAAAAATTGTCAGGTCTCAGTTGTCAGGAAAAAAGTTGTCAGGTATCAGAACACAAGGTACCAGACAGAGAGAAAATCTTCCTGCAGGTGGCGCTGTTGTCATGTCCCACCCGAATTGATTTCCAAATACGTCATCAACGTGTGACAGTGGGAGAGCGTAAGGTCATTGACCTCACTGGAGTTTTACCGCGGTTCAGGCTCCTAACGAGAAAGGTAAGTTTAACTTTTTCTCCCATTTTGTTCATATTTTTGCCACAGTTGTGTTATATTAAGTTGCGGTTATGTTGTGAAAGTTACATATCAGAGAAGGAAAGCTAGTTTTGTACGAAACCAAATCAGTACTATTTTTGTCTGGCTAATTCATTCTAGCTAGCGACAGTGGTGAAACGTGATTTAAATTTAAACTGTTCAGTAATTGTTTTGTATACATTTCAGCAAATGGACAAGCTGAAAGCTTACGAGCAGCTGAAAAAACACCTTGAAAATGGTAATCAAACACTTTATTAAATGTTTTTGTAATGCTTGCAAGTTCATTTTTTTAACTGCAAAGAACAATATCGTGCTTTAATTATTTAACATTGTATGGTATTCCTATTTACTTCTCTTCATTAATATGCATGTTAACAGACGTATATAGTTATTACTTTATGATATTGTCGGAGTGCCCGATTTAAAAAAAAAAAAAAAAAAAAGACAAAAGATAAATTTCTCACAAAATTAAAAGACTTTATTGCAATTTAAAAATTAGATAGTCATGTAGGATCTGGCTCCTACAGTCAATCTATAACTACTTACCCTTTTAAAATTTTACTTGAAGGTGAGATTACCCAAAAAGGCTTTGATAACAACATAAAAAAGCTCCTGACAGCAGAAAAATCAGGTAGGTTTTGATACTTTTGAACAACATGTAAAATAATCTCCTTTATTTAACATGATATGCTTAGCAGGTTATGATTGACTAACCACTTTATTAATAGATGCAATGCATTTTGAAAGCAGATGACTGTGCAGTAGTCTGTGATTGTAGTAGAATTCTATAAACCACGTTTCACATCACTGCCCTATTTATATTGCAGATGACACTACTTCAACACGTGGCAATGAATTTCTCAGTAAGAAAACCCCAATTATTTTGCTTTAAGATCACTTGTAATATAGAACTCGCTGTGGATCAGCTTGATTAACTTTCAGCTTCATCCATTACAGGTGCAGCAGAGGCCTTTGGTAAAGCCAAGAAACTACTACAGCCTCAAGTAAGGCTATGGCTTCATCTTGAACAGACCAATTAATTTCTTATCATTGTCATAAATGTGGATCTTTTCACAGCGCACCCTGCAAAAAGTATATCTTGGCTGAATGTGTTCATAGGATTTCCATCCAGAAACATCCAGCTCAGCTGAATTTGAAACAGGGAGAGGCAGAAAGAAAAGCCAGTCCAAGCAAAGGAAGGAGGAAAATGTAGGGTCATCTCTAGGGTTATTTTTATTTTTCTTTACTTTGTTTTTGAAGATCAAAATAAAAATAGTATATTATTTATTTAACTTTATTCTCTTCAGTCTATTAAACACAACAGTTTCTCATTTTTCAAATGTACTGGCATATTCATATAAAGGATTTTTTAAAAGTAAGAAGCCTTACATTGTTTCTTTAATAGTCCCCAAAATATGTTGGTTGTTGCACACCTACAAAATTCCCAAACATGTTGTAATCAGTTTAGGCTTTAAAAACTGAAAGTTTCTATTATTTTATTAGTCTGTACCACTTTCTTAAATGGAATGGTGATAAAAAATGCACAGGACTATAAAACCGTGTTTGATCATTATGCAATGTATTAATTTTAATGTTGGGTATAATAAACAATCTCAGAATAAATCTGCAGTGATTGGGTGATCTGGGTGCTAAAAGCTTTGAGGTTTATTGTTTTTTCAATTATGAGCTGTGGTCTTTGGAATGACAGTTTTGATAACATTTGTGAGATTTTAGACAACCTGGAAAGTTCTCATATGTATACCTTATAGGTTCACCACCCATCTAAGAAGGCAGTCCTGACAGACTGGGGCATGGCAAACATAAGAGACACTGCTTCGTCAAGGAAGTAAGTTCACTGCCCAGGCTATCGGTCCAACTGGTGGCACATATCTTTACATGGCCCCTGAATGCATACTGATGTTTGAAGAGGCCTCGTTCCAGACAGACATGTGGTCCCTCGGAGCCACATATCTGGAGATCCTGACGGAGTCCGCTCCGTGGATTGTTAAAAAACAAAGAGAACTGGCTACACTAATGGCCACCAAAACCCCACCACATGCCCTATCACATCTCAGTGACAAACACAGTTTTCTTGGTGGTTTGGTGAGCTATGACCCAGACTCAAGGCCTTCCGCATCTAATGTCGTTAAGTTTCTCAAGTCAGGCCTTGATCTTACGAGCCGATATGGCTACAAGTGGTAATGTTGCTACAGTCTGCAGTTCAAAAGTCTTTCAGTGTTAATTATGTTCTACATTAGGGTTAAAAAAAAGTTGTGGTAAATGAAATACTGAATCATTATGAAAGATGGCACCTTGTCAATTCTATTTCAACATTTTATTGTACATTTTGTTGGTCAGACAGTTTTCAAATTACCTGTTGATTGTAAACAAGCATAAATAAATGTTAACAATGTTGTATGGTTTTATTGGTCAGAAATGTTTACTGGTGCACCTTCCATCCTCTCTCTCTTCAGAAAGATGTATGTCATTTGCCTCTGCAAACGTAGAAGGTGTAGGAACTGCATTTCTGTTCAGGGCAGTTGTGAGCTCTTGGACTAGCATGAAGTATGCAGCAGGGCAACCATCAGGTGTGCAGGGAAACTGACTGTTTTCTAAAATGTTCTGGCACATGTCTCTGAATTCCTGGTTTGCTACCAGTGAAAGCTCTTCCCTCTCACAGATTAGTTGCTTGGCATAGTCCAAAAGGTCTGGGTCAACTATGTGCAGCACATTGCCATATCCTGCGAATGAAAGAAAATATTGAAAAGGTGTTCAAAGGTTTTGAATAATCACAAAGCTGTTCTAGAACCTGTATAATAAGCAATCACCAGGGTTTACGGATGTTATTGCAGAAACTTAAAAAGATGGAAATATCACTCACAAACATTTAGATCACTTTTTAGTTAAAGGTGCCAACATGAAGCCATTTTTGCCTTGTGATCGGGTGGCACCGCCCACCAGGCGTGTGAAAGAAAGAAGAAAAAACCCGGACCGGGCCGCCTGGCCACCCTTTGTGCGGGTGTCCGCTCCCCAGGCTCCGAAAGCCTTGCCAGCCCTTGTGATCCGGTGGCACTGCCCACCAGGCGTGTGAAAGAAAGAAGAAAAAACCCGGACCGGGCCGCCTGGCCACCCTTTGTGCGGGTGTCCGCTCCCCAGGCTCCGAAAGCCTTGCCAGCCCTTGTGATCGGGTGGCACCGCCCACCAGGCGTGTGAAAGAAAGGGAAAGAAAAGACCCGGACCGGGCCGCCTGGCCACCCTTTGTGCGGGTGTCCTGCTCCCCAGGCTCCGAAAGCCTTGCCAGCCCTTGTGATCGGGTGGCACCGCCCACCAGGCGTGTGAAAGAAAGAAGAAAAAACCCGGACCGGGCCGCCTGGCCACCCTTTGTGCGGGTGTCCGCTCCCCAGGCTCCGAAAGCCTTGCCAGCCCTTGTGATCGGGTCGCACCGCCCACCAGGCGTGTGAAAGAAAGAAGAAGAAAAGCCCCGGACCGGGCCGCCTGGCCACCCTTTGTGCGGGTGTCTGCTCCCCAGGCTCCGAAACAGTTGCCAGCCCTTGTAATCGGGTGGCACCGCCCACCAGGCGTGTGAAAGACAGAAGAAAAGAAGAAAAAACCCGGACCGGGCCGCCTGGCCACCCTTTGTGCGGGTGTCCGCTCCCCAGGCTCCGAAAGCCTTGCCAGCCCTTGTGATCGGGTGGCACCGCCCACCAGGCGTGTGAAAGAAAGAAGAAAAAACCCGGACCGGGCCGCCTGGCCACCCTTTGTGCGGGTGTCCGCTCCCCAGGCTCCGAAAGCCTCGCCAGCCCTTGTGATCGGGTGGCACCGCCCACCAGGCGTGTGAAAGAAAGAGAAAGAAAAGACCCGGACCGGGCCGCCTGGCCACCCTTTGTGCGGGTGTCCGCTCCCCAGGCTCCGAAAGCCTTGCCAGCCCTTGTGATCGGGTGGCACCACCCACCAGGCGTGTGAAAGAAAGAAGAAAAAACCCGGACCGGGCCGCCTGGCCACCCTTTGTGCAGGTGTCCGCTCCCCAGGCTCCGAAAGCCTTGCCAGCCCTTGTGATCGGGTGGCACCGCCCACCAGGCGTGTGAAAGAAAGAAGAAAAGAAGAAAAAACCCGGACCGGGCCGCCTGGCCACCCTTTGTGCGGGTGTCCGCTCCCCAGGCTCCGAAAGCCTTGCCAGCCCTTGTGATCGGGTGGCACCGCCCACCAGGCGTGTGAAAGAAGGAAGAAAAGAAGAAAAAACCCGGACCGGGCCGCCTGGCCACCCTTTGTGCGGGTGTCCGCTCCCCAGGCTCCGAAAGCCTTGCCAGCCCTTGTGATCGGGTGGCACCGCCCACCAGGCGTGTGAAAGAAAGAAGAAGAAAAGACCCGGACCGGGCCGCCTGGCCACCCTTTGTGCGGGTGTCCGCTCCCCAGGCTCCGAAAGCCTTGACAGCCCTTGTGATCGGGTCGCACTGCCCACCAGGCGTGTGAAAGAAAGAGAAAGAAAAGACCCGGACCGGGCCGCCTGGCCACCCTTTGTGCGGGTGTCCGCTCCCCAGGCTCCGAAAGCCTTGCCAGCCCTTGTGATCGGGTGGCACCGCCCACCAGGCGTGTGAAAGAAAGAAGAAAAAACCCGGACCGGGCCGCCTGGCCACCCTTTGTGCGGGT
>NW_024386937.1:0-14521 GCF_900408965.1 Simochromis diagramma | reverse complement strand
AAAGTGCAGACTGAGAGTGGATCACATGATGTTTGAGGTGTGTCATGTGACATGTTCAGTATTGTCACACATGTCTAGATTGTCCCTGATATCATAACTGCTCAAACACTGATGATTATATTTGAAGAATTATTCCTGATGGCAGCAAAGTTTGAATGGAGCTCTCTGTCTGTGCTGATTTGTCGCCCTCTGGAGGTCAAAGCACAAACTGCATGATGTCACTGTAACCACCACAGTGACAGGAAGTGTTTTTATGACTGAAACACTGAAATGATGCTAACGGCTGTCGTTAGGCTCACTGACAGCAGTGCTGATGTGTTCATGTCAAACACTGGCTCAGGTCAGACTCCTTCATCCTTCTCCAGCGTGAGGCCGCCCTCAGACCCACAGGAGCTCTGACCTTTGACCTCCTGACCCTAACCATTTTTTCTTGTTGCATCTTTAAATGCAAATCCATCCAAACTGTAGCCGAGCAAAAGAAGCTGGAAGTTGTTCTATGAATGATGTTGTTGAAGGAGCTTGGAAAGAAAAGCGTCTGGACTTCTTTAAGTTGCTTGAAGACGTTTCACCTTCATCCGAGAAGCTTTTTCAGTTCGAAGGTCAAATGGTGGAGCGTCCCAGATTTTAAGCCCTATGGGAGTGTCACCAAAGAGGGACATGGACACCTTAATGCCCACTCACATCCTGGGCCATTTGATCACAGGAAATCACATGATAGGGTGGGGCTAGATCTCACAATGGGTTCACCCAAAACCTTGGCTGATTGAGACCCACACCCGTTCTCACACCGTGGCTCGTGTGATTAGGTAGAGGATCAACAGGGGCTCCATGTCCCTGAATTTAAACTGAATTTAAACACAACTGCTGACTTCATGTGTTCTGCTCTGACAGCTGCCATGTGTCACAGCGGGGATAATAAAGCCATCAAACTTCACTCAGCTCCAATAACATCATCAGTGTTTGATCTCCAGAGGATTCATCAGCTTTAACCACGATAGAAGCAGGAAGTTAAGATGAAGATGCACCAGGTTGTGACTGAAGGACAAAGCTGAAACATACAGATGTGAACAGATTCAAGATTCAAAGATTCAAGATTCAAAGCGTTTATTGTCATATGTACAGAAGAAAGAGCATGCACAATGCCAAGTTAGATAAGGGTTAAAAGAACAAGATAAGAATAAATAAAAACATAAAAATGAGGATAAAAAATAATAAAAAAAGAAAAGAAAAGAAAAAGATAAATAACTGCAAATAAGTACAAATAAGTAACTGAAGACATGTGTGGTCTGCAGATGTCGATGTACATGGATGTACATGGAGTTTAATGTGCAAAATGAACTTAGTGTGCAAAGTGACCTGATGTGCAAACTGCAGTTTGAGGTCGGTCAGCTGTTCAGGAGTCTGATAGCAGTGGGGAAGATGGAGTTGTTGAGTCTGGATGTTCTAGATTTCACACTTCTGAACCTTCGTCTCGAGGGCAGAGGTGTGTCTCTCTCTGTAGGCGTTTGCGCTCCATAGCAGTAGTGCTGCCGTACCATGCAGTGATGCAGCTGGTCAGCCTGCTCTCCACAGTGCAGCTGTAGAACCTGCTGAGGATCTTGGCCAACATACCAAATTTCCTCAGCCTCCTCAGGAAATACAGCAGCTGCTGAGCCTTCTTGACCAGCTGTGTGGTAAATGGTAAATGGCCTGTATTTGTATAGCGCTTTTACTAGTCCCTTAGCGACCCCAAAGCACTTTACACACCCAGTCATCCACCCATTCATCCACTGGTGGAGGTAGCTACAGTTGTAGCCACAGCTGCCCTGGGGCGCACTGACAGAAGCAAGGCTGTCATATCGTGCCATCGGCCCCTCTGGCCAACACCAGTAGGCGGTAGGTGAAGTGTCTTGCCCAAGGACACAACGACCGAGACTGTCCGAGCCGGGGCTCAAACCGGCAACCTTCCGATTACAAGGCGAACTCCCAACTCTTGAGCCACGATCGCCCATGTGGTGTTCAGTGTCCAGGTTTTCAGTTTTTATTTGTCACATGCAAGTTAGCACAGGGTCAACATCGCAATGAAATGTATTTGACGAGCAGAAGACAGTCACTCAGCAGAATGGTACAGTAGAAGAAAAAAATAAAATAAATAGAAAAATAGTAAAGAGCAAAATATTAATAAGATGTAGTAAAAGAAAAAAAGAGAGATTTCTAGTTAACTGACTAAATATAAATATATGTACACACTAGTGATTAAATAAAGAAAGTCTTAAATAGGAATGTGCCGGGGGGGATATTGCACAGGAATGAGCAGCAGTACATCAGGTGAGGTCCTCACTGATGTGGACGCCCAGGTACTGCTGCTCACCCTCTCCACTTCACGCTCCCGGGTAAACAGCGGCTGGTGAGGCCTCTTCTTCTTCCTCGTGTCCACTATCATCTCCTTTGTCTTATCAGTGTTGAGGGTGAGGTTGTTGTCCTCACACCGTGACACCAGACCAGCCTCCTCTCTCCTATAAGCCACGTCGTCCTCTCCAGTGATGCGACCGATCACTGCAGTGTCATCCGTGAACTTCAAAATGATGTTGTCTTTGTTGGAGGCGACACAGTCATGGGTGACCAGGGTGTAGAGGATGGGGCTGAGGACGCAACCCTGTAGGACGCCAGTGTTTGTCTGCCAGTCAAACAGTCCTGTAGCCAGTCACAGAGGGTGGAGGGTGCAGGACGAGTGTAGCCAGTCACAGAGGGTGGAGGGTGCAGGCCGAGTGTAGCCAGTCACAGAGGGTGGAGGGTGCAGGTCGAGTGTAGCCAGTCACAGAGGGTGGAGGGTGCAGGTCGAGTGTAGCCAGTCACAGAGGGTGGAGGGTGCAGGTCGAGTGTAGCCAGTCACAGAGGGTGGAGGGTGCAGGCCGAGTGTAGCCAGTCACAGAGGGTGGAGGGTGCAGGCCGAGTGTAGCCAGGTACAGAGGGTGGAGGGTGCAGGATGAAAGCCGAGCTGTAATCAACCAAAAGTACCCTGATGTATGAGTCTTTGTTCTCCAGGTGGGAGAGGTAGTAGTGAAGGGCAGTTTTGCCACAAAACAGCACAACCAAGGACTCAGAAGCACAACATCAAATACAACAAGTTAAAATGCTGGGTCACAGAGACCCGTGACAGACTCACCTTTAACTGCCCAAGACTGCGTCTGAATCTTTGGACCAACGTCAGGGATGAACTCAGTGATGTCAGTAAGACAGGAAAGGTTTTCAAATCAAGCTCACTGGGTGTGTTGCAGAGTATATAGTTAGTGTAGTTGTTGTTTTGTGTGTCAGTTCTACTACTAAGTGTCACAGTTGCTGCAAAAAAGCCACCAAGTAATAATAATTTACCTTCAAATCGTTCCTCCAACTCATTTAGTCGCCATTCAAGCAGTTTGTTTCTTACAAAATCATCCAAGAAATGAACCTGAAAGATAAACTGTATATTTAACCAGACTAGATCTTTGTAACACATTTCTGTGTCGTGTTCCTGTTCCACACAGGTGCATACTGTGGAAATCTCTGTGGCCATGTAGTGGTGAGGTTGCTACCCAGTGTGGGGTTTAAATTAGAGATGGACCGATCCGATATTACGTATCGGTATCGGTCCGATACTGACCTAAATTACTGGATCGGATATCGGAGAAAAATAAAAAATGTAATCCGATCCATTAAATATCACGAAAGCACCTCACAAAACTTGCAACACGCCGTAACTCACCTCAGAACGTTAGCACGTCGGAGCAGTATGCATCACGTGATAGAGCGGCTGTGGCATGCGGGACCTGTCGGTGGTCTGGATAGCATTTGGAGCTTCGCTACCAACCCTGCATTTCATCTCCGACAAAGTTATCCCGAGAGAAGTAAAGCAAGTGTGTAAGTCCATCTCTGAATGTTTGTAAAGCATTCCTGCGTTAAGCTTAACAAACGATATGTGGAGCGACTGCCTCTTCTTGCTGCTACTTCAATCATGAAACTGATCAACGATCAGCTGATCGGCTTTTCTGTCGCGAGTCCGTCTCTCTGGTTTGTTTTTGGCCCACTTTGCACCAGAAAGAGGAAACCAGCGGCTGAACAACAGCAGCACGTTTAAGCTTGATAAGCTGTTGTTAGAATTTATTTAATATTACTTTCTACTCGAGGATCTTTTTCTACGTAGCTGACGCTGGTAACTGTGCAGGGGCGGATCTAGCAAAGTTTAGCCAGGGGGGCCGATAGGGCATGAACAGGGAAAAGGGGGCACAAAGACATACTTTTCTTTCTTATTCTCATTTAAAATGTCTAGCTTTTAATAAATAATTATCTGACACCCAAAGTTTTAATTTGATGCAAAATGAATAGAAGTCAATTACTGTATATAGTAACTATTAAGTCTAATATACCCTAGTAAGCTATAGTACTTTTTCCTTTGGGAAGGTACCATCTGTGCAGTCTGCAATTTTGTTGAAGAAAGATGTTGAATCTATTTAATATTTCTTGAAAAATAATTGATTTCTGTGCATTTTTTTTCACACTGCATCAAATTAAGGTTGATTACGTCGATTAAGCATCATGAGGTGGAGCGTGAGGGGTGGTTCCCTATTTTTTATTTATTTATTTTTGTTGTTGCTGGGAGTTGGAACCCTATTAGTTAGGTTGCTTAATATTTATGCTAAGTACTCTTTAAAATACCAGAATAGGGAGGATGGTGTACGTTTAATTGTATTATGTTGAAAAAAAATCACGTTGATTATGTTGCGGGTCATTTTGACCCGTACTGTGTAACTCCACTCAGAATTGTCAAAAAAGTACAATAAAACAATAGCAACTTTATTTTCCATTAGAAAAACATTTAGAACACAGACATACAACACAGTTTGAATTACCATAACTCTTTTTAAGAACAATTTAGTAAAAGTTTTTCCTTCTTTACAAACACATTTCTTTTGAACTTGCCCGATTTTCTCAGTTTTTCAGTGTTCAACATTTTCAATTTTGTCCACATGATGGACAGAATGTGACTGTGTGCTTTCTGCAGATGTACTTTTTGCATTTCTCACAAACAGTGCTTGTTTTAATGTCTTCTCGTGAGGGACAGACCTGGCATCTTTTCCGTTTCTTTACACCTGTATCCACTGGATCCACTGCAGATTGGTTGGATGGTGCACACTTGACCTTTTCAATGACAGCTGCTGCTGCTGGGGATCGAGCTGGTCTGACTCGCATCTGGATCTTGGGAGTGACAAGACTTTTTCCCAGTTCTTCCAGGAAAAGGCGACGTCGGTACAATTTACCCGCATTCCAATGTTGGTTGATTTCAGTCCACAGGACATAGGCATTGTAAGCAGACACATCCAAAATGTTGTAGAAAATTACCAAGGGCCAACGAGCTGTCTTGCGCTGGCAGCTGTATGCCGCTGTGACTTTGTCAAGATTGTCTACTCCTCCTTTGGTGGAGTTGTAGTCTAGGATCATTTGTGGTTTTTTGTCTTCTCTTGTGCTCAGAGATGCATCTGTGTGCATTGTGCTCATGACAAGAACATTCTTGTTTTTCTTTGGGCAATATGAAACAACTGTTGCTTTCTCAGTGAAAACAAATATTGAGGAATGCAGAGATCTTCCCTGCATCTTCAAAATTTCACTGGGAAGTTCTGGCTTATTTCTTCTGATTATTCCCAACATAGTCAGCTTTCTCTTCTGAAGTTCCTCTCCAAGCCAGTAGGATGTAAAGAAATTGTCACAGGTGATGTTATGCCCTTGCAGCCCTTCACTCATCTGCAGCACCACACGCATCCCCTGATTCTTCTCAGATGCTCCTCCAGGTAGCTTTCCAGTGTACACTTGCATATTCCATGCATAGCTAGATTTTGCATCACAGGCTGCCCATATTTTGATGCCATACTTGGCCGGCTTGTTGGGCATATACTGTCGGAAAGGACAGCGACCCCTGAATGGGACAAGGCGCTCATCAACAGTAACGTGGGGACCAGGGTTGTACAACAAAGGTAGAATTTCCACCCATTTATCCCATACATCTCTGATTGCAGCAAGTTTGTCTCTTTCACGTCGACCAGCTCTGGTTTCACGGTTGTCAAATCTGATCACACGAGATATCTTGAGAAATGTCTCCAAAGACATTGTTGCTCGAAAGATTGGCCTTCCATTCTCTTCATTCCATAGACTTGCAGTTGCTTCTCCCTTGGACCTGTATACTCCAGCTAATATCAGAATTCCAATATAAGCATGCAAGTCAGTCTGATCCAGTGGCTTCCATTTCTCTTGAAATACACGCCTCCCTTCCAGGTTAGTCATGTCCAGTATAATCCTCTCTATTGGAGGGGATATGAAGAGTTGAAATGCTGATTGAATATCATCAACTCGTGTGATGGCAAATCTTGTAGGACCAGGAGTCATTTTGATGATATTAGAAGATGACAGCCTGCCTTGACTTTGGTGTGGTGATAATGACCATTTTATATTACCATCTTTAGATGTCCATGTCTCCTCTGTGGATGATGATTGCTGCATTCCTTGGTTTTCATTTGATGTAGAGATGGCGGCACACTCTCCCTCAGAATCCTCCTCCTCGTCTGAAAATTGGCAGTCTGGATCATCAATAACATTGTCCTCGGCCTCTGAAAGATCCTCAGTCTCTGAAACATCTTCTTCTTCATCACTATCCCAGTTGAAAAGCAGTGATAAAGCTTCTTCAGTCGTCAACCTTCTGGAGCTCATTTTTGGTGTGTTGAAATGACATGAGAACAGTGACAAGAATAGGGGAGAGAAAGTTTCTTGCATGCACACCTGGGTCTGAATGTATATTCAGAAGCAGTCAAAACAAAGTACATCAAAGAGAAATGTTTATTTTGGATCTGAACAACTTTTTACTTACATAAAAGTGTGCGGGTCAAAATGACCCGCAACATCATCTTTGTATACAAACACTGCAGAGACATTCCAGGACACATCAAAGTGTCCATATTTTACACACCAGTTCATGACCCCAGATAAGGAAAAGTCATAAGCTTTCATGAAGAAAAAGAAAGGATGACCAGTACTTTGGTCAACACAAAAACTGGAATGGGTCAAATTGACCCTTAACATAATAAGAAGGTTAAGTTTATTAGATTGATCAGTATTGCTGAACTATGAAATATTTTTTTTTTGCATACAGGTATAACAGAATAGCTTCAGTGTAGTTGTTGTTTTAAACTTGAGTATGAACTTATACAAAATGCAGCAAGATATTTAAAAAACAGTTTTGTTGATTAAAAAACACTATATCGGATTCATATCGGTATCGGCAGATATCCAAATTTATGATATCGGTATCGGACATAAAAAAGTGGTATCGTGCCATCTCTAGTTTAAATAGAGCGGCTATTAGACGAATGTCACCAATGTCACCAATTTTCTACAGAAATATATTTCAGAAGGTTCTGTTGACATGAAAATCTCACCAGATGTGGCAACAACCCATCAAATCCACACGTTTCCATAGATTATGTGTAATAAAGAGAAATAAGACAGGGAAAAAGTCTTGAACACACTTGCTGCAGTTTGTTTAACACTTTGTACAAAAGCCTTTGTGTATGATGACAGCATCAAGATGCCTCCTGGTGGACAAATTAGTCGTACGCATGTATTCTGTGCGCTGTGGGCGTGGCTCTACACAAAGTGACAGATGGTCTCCGAGGTAACCACCATGAGATGCAGATTAGTGTCACTGAAGGAGTTTGAGTCCCTCACTGACTCAAACTCCTTCAGTGACACTTGCAGCCTTGCAGATTAGTTTGCTGATCCTGATGCATCTCTGGAGCTGATGCTGTCCCCCAGCAGACAACAACAACATAGATGCTCTCACTAGTCCACTTTACCCTCTAATCACATCTCTGACATCTGCAGGTTGCTCCATAGAGACTCTTGTGCAATGCCAGGTGTTTGTGTTTGTATTTGTCTGTAGGTACACATTAGATATGACCATAGACGCACACACAAGTGAACACAGCAGCACAGATGGTTTCCACCTGCTTCCCTCTTTCTTCACACAACTGTGAGGATGATGAAGAGGTTTCAGGACGAGGTGGTCATCAAGCACAGGATGAAGCAGGGCCATGAAACTCTCTCGTGCAGCAGATGTTTAATAAGACTCAGCTTTAGGCTTCTTTTCCCACCTGGCAGCAAAGTAACTGCTTTTCAAACGAGGCTCAATCCTATGACTCTGTGAATGTAAACTTTTGTCACCTGCATAAATAACAATACTTGATCTAGTCAGGACTGCAGTGCTCCTGTGATCTCAGCTTATAGATGGAGGCTAGCATAAGAGGCTCACCAGCTAAAGCAGCACACCTGGGTCTCCCAGCCTATTAAAAGCAGCCCTTTGCTTCACCTGCTTCACTAAACATTATTATTATTATTTAAGCAGAGTGGTGTGATTCATGTAGCATTGCTGTGTGACAGGATGGCTTTTCTTGCACACCCACTGTTGTGGATAGGCGTAGCTTTGGGTCACGTGGTGTCAGTAATAGTAATAGTGATCGCTATGTCACCTGTTCACGTCCCGAGGGAGTTTTTGTGAATGAGTGGGTGATGGGAGAAGTGGACTTTTGCTGAGCGCTCAAGCTTAGAGTGTTTATTTTGATCACTGTTTTTCTGGATTTTAAGGATTTGATAACAAATAAAGACGTTTTTAATCTGGAACTTTGACTTACGTTTTGAACAGCGGGCGCGTCAACATTATTCCCCTATTCAGCTGCTCGGCGACTCAAAGGCTTGACAGTCGCCAATACCCACCAAATGAGGGCGCACATGCTTCCACGCCCACTGGTGACTGCACACATCCTTTCAAGGAAGCATTTCATTCATCCCTAACAAATGGAACAAAACACTGTGCAGCGTGTTCAGGTTTGAACGTGGCCCTGGCCTCTCTCTGCATCCACCTGCATCGGCCTTCTTGTGTGTTGTACCTTCAACAACCCAACAGCACATCCACTCCCTGCTGAACTGCTTGGTGAAGTTTGAATAAAGTCTACTTTCTTTGTAGGTACATTTCATCTGTGAACTCCTGAACTCCTTTACAGCAAAGGCTGCAACTCATTGGTGGTTATGTCACCATGAGAAGATTTTATTCTTTTCCAGAATCTTTTAGGATCATTCAGATGTTTAGTTTTTGAAGGACAGGATTCTGATTTGGCCTTTTTAATGAAGGAGGCTGAACGATT
This sequence comes from Simochromis diagramma, assembly GCF_900408965.1. Classification (NCBI taxonomy): domain Eukaryota; kingdom Metazoa; phylum Chordata; class Actinopteri; order Cichliformes; family Cichlidae; genus Simochromis; species Simochromis diagramma. The sequence continues at coordinate 5,321 of NW_024386937.1, read as the reverse complement.
TCCGAGCTGCCACAAATCAGCCAATCTGCTCCAGATTTAGTTTCTCTGGCCTGAGCAGCATCCCTGTTTTTAAGGAGACTGCATAGCTGAGGAGAAAACCAAGGATTGTTTCTGCATTTCACTCTAAATCTGAGCATGGGGGCATGCTTACTTATCATTTTGATGAAAGTGTCATAAAAATAATTCCAATGCCAGCTCACCATTGGTGATCAGGTAGATTCTGTTGCAGTTACAGTCCCATAAATCATGAAGCTTGCTGACAGAAAAGCTTCAAATCTCCTTTAAAAGCTGTTTGTGGTCTTGATTGTGGGAGCTTCAGTTGTCTGACTCCAGCTGCCACACAGTGCTCACTGATATCATTTGCAAAAACCCCAGTGTGACAATATTTATCAGTGAAACAGAAATCAGGAAGTGACGACTTTTCTTTGAACATTTGCTAAGGCTAAGCTGTGCTTTCTACCACAGCTGGGAACAGAGGAAAGAGAGTATATTATCCTTAATGTGTTAGGAAAAAAGAAATCTGATACCAAACTGATATAACCACAATAGTCACATATCAAGTAACCAGAGTACAGCAGTGCAGGACTTTTATTGTGAAAAGTAGGAAGAGGAAACAGTTTTCATGAGCAAGCTTTTCTGACATGTGTGTTCAGTGGTTGAGAGGAGGCGGCAGACAGCAGGACAGTCAAAAACTCCCGAGCACACTGGTGCTGGGAATCCCACAGTGCTCGTCCTTTAATAAACACTCCTCACCAACAAGGCCCAGCTGAACGGCTGCTGTCTTATCCTACATGAAGCCAGCAGCGTTCATACAACAGAGGGCAGGGCGCATGCTTGTGACATCACTAAACAGTAAGTCGTCTTAAAGAGACACCACACTATTGTGACTGTTACACATGGAAACTTATAAGCATAACTTCTGTCCAACAAACGTGGAATAACAGGAAGATCCTTTATAAACACAAGTCATTTCTTCTTCTTTATATGGAGGAATTAACTGGAAACAAACTTGGCTGCATGAAGGACAATTTAAAGGAGTTTCTTATAAAATACTTTAAAATTTAGAGACGAAGCCAAGAAGACACTGCAGAGGTTTCAGCCTGATGTGAACTGTTCTGCTTCTTTCTGTGAGTTACGCACTGAAACTATTTATCATCTATTTGATCAGGATATAAACAGCAGAATCAGAGTTATTTCTAACAGCAGTCTGTTTCATTATTGATCCAACAGCACAGATTTATCACTGATCTGTTAAACCTGATCACTTAACCCTTTCACACACAGTGGTCACTACAGTTACAGCTATTCAAAGGCTTGTATTTGTGTCAGTGTTGATGGTATACTTGCACATAAACCACTACACTGGACACTGATGTGTCCCTCCATACCCTGTCAAAACCTGTTGTCCACCTAACTGGACATGTAAAAAAACTCTTTGAAAAGTACACGTTTAAATGAAGTTCAAAAATCTTTTTTCATGCCTAAAGATGAATAAAAACACTTAAGAACAAAATCCTGATTGAGGTTGTCATAATTCATGCGTGAAAGGGTCAAAACTAGAAAATAGACGGGACAGACGGGACTGAGGGACAGGAAGGAGAAAGAAAGATGAAGGGAAAGAAAAACAGAAGGGAAGAGGGACAGAGAGAAAGGGCACTTAAAAAAAGAAAGAAGAGGAAACAAGCAAAACTAACAGAGCAACATACTAAACACAACACCATCACGTTAACCTAGCTGAGTGTAAACAGCAGTAAATACTAAATATTGAATGTTGTTGTGTAGCAAGCAGGACCGACAGCGCACAATGTGCTTGGAAATAGCACCAATAGAGGTGTAGTTTATGTCTATGAACAGTGAACACCCGTGTGCACACCTGTGTGGATCAGCGCGCTCGTATTCAAAAGGTTTCCCATGTAATGGTCTGCTAGAGGATGTAGAGAGCCATAGCCCCGCCCCCAGGGCATGAAGCAGGCATGGAGGAGATCCAGCCTCCATGCCTGCTTCTGTCTGTCCCGTCTGTAACAACTGAAAATAAAATAAATAATAACAACAAAGGTCGATCAAATGGACCAATAAAGCAAGGCCGTGATGATCTATTTGGCAAAGTAAATCCATCGGGTCTCCTTGTTGGTCTTCAGACAACAATTCTGACGGCTAAAGAACCAAATGGGAGGCAAAAAAACAAACAAACAAAACAAAAAAGTAGAAAATAAACGATCACGTTTTGAGTTGAAAACAGTGACACAGATACAAAATCACATAGTTCATAATAAAAATGACTGCTGTGAATCTTCTAAATCCAGTGGATGATGTTCAGCTTGTGTTTGTGCTGATTACAGAACCATGTGATGACTGCAGTGAAGAAGAGCAGCATATACTGTCACACAGCCCCGATAGCAACATGACTCTGGACCAGATCTGTAGACCAGGTCTGGACTGGAGTCCACCTGTGCAGTGGAGCAGATCAGGATGGGATCTGTTTGTTGTTGTCACCTCTGAAGAGCTTTGACGTTCAGTTTTAGACAGTTAAAATCATTATTTGCGCCTAAGAAAGATCCAGTGTTTCTGGTCTAAATGTGTCATATAAATGCATAAACCACAGGATTTACCACTAAGAGCTCCTGTCTGGCCAGAATGCCGTTAGCCCCCTGTGTGGATGTTATAGCGTGGACAGGGTGAAGGCCACATCAGTGAAAGATAGAAGAAAGCAGAGGAATAGAAGGAAGAAAAGGGACAGAAAAGAAGGGTGGTGGGGAAAAGTCGAGGGTGAAGCAGATGTACACAATGGGTCTCCACCTGCTGCCACAGATGGAGCTCCCACAGCCAGGGGGAGGAGTACTAGCGGTCCAGAAGCAGCGGCCAGCCAACCACTGCAGAGGCCGGCCACTTCAGAGAAAGCCAAAGACGGACCCTGGACCCCAAGAACCACCCGACACCTGGGGGAACCCCGACCGCGCAACTAAGAGGAACAAGCCATCCCCGGAAAACAGCCCTCATAGGAGCAGGCCAGCAAGTCTGGCACCAGTTCTGACATCACATCCTGTGTCGTGCGACACAGTCGTTGTGGTGCGTTGGTCAGTATCACTTAATTTTTGTAACTTGATCCATTGTGCCGTGGTCGTTGCAATCATGCTCATTTTCCCACCATTTTAATGATGATCCTGCACCGAAGCTCAGAGACACACGAAGACACAGAGTGAGATGTTGAAGCAGTTTGAAAACTTGAATTTGTGGAGAGAACTTTGCAAAAAACACCCTCAACAAAGTCGTGGCTTCCAGGTTTGGCTTCTCCTTATCAGCTCGTGTGACGTGAGCATAAATCTTTGCACAGATAATGTTCATATGTGGATTCCTGGTTTTCTGGAGTTAATTGTGACCCAAAGCGTATTTTTAAAGTGGTTCCAGGCAATAAAGTCTAAAAATAAATACATCTACTTCCTTTTTCTGTGTTCCAGCCTCAGTGGCTCTGACACAGTGCTGTAATATTTACACCTCTGATGAAAGCAGAGTTTGTAGTTGCAGAGAAATACTCGACTCATTTTGGGCATTTACGAGCAGGAACCTCAGAAAGCCCCTCGCTGCTTCACTGGTTAAGAAGCAAAGCAAACATTAGTTCACAGTGATGTTAATTAAGGCCCAAAGTTTAGGAAAGAAAGTTATGAACAGTTTCTGAGAGACAAATAACACCAGGATCCTTTTTTGTGTAGCTGACAGCTGGTAACTGTGCAGGGGCGGGTCTAGCAAAGTGTTGCCAGGGGGGCAGGTAGGGCATTAACAGGGAGAGGGGGGCACAAAGAAATACTTTTCTTTCTTATTCTCATTTAAAATGTCTCACTTTTAATAAATAATTATCTGAATCTTACAACAAACGTTTTCATCTGATGTAAAATGTATAGAAATCCATTATTGTACATAGTCATTTTTTAGGGTCCCATCATAATTTCCTCAGAAGTAAGTACTGCATATGATGCCAGTGTTTCCCACATTTTCTAGATTCTGCACCAGTACTGTGTGTAAAATGCATCAAAAAGTCAGTTTGATTCTTTCTCACCTGTCTTTCTGTCTCCTTTCACTTTTTAAAGGTTGCCATGTTAGAAAGAATATTTTGCCGTGCTGTTTATTGATGTGGCAAATGAATGGTTTATGAAAATATATCTAAATCTGTCATCAGTAATCAGCAGTGATCATGTCTCACCTCTAGTCTCTGTCTTAATGTCAGGTTTCCACCGTGTGTTGTAGATGTTCAGGAGGTTAACTCGACCAACAGTCTACTTTCAGGTGCTGTTTAGAATAGCAGGACAGGGAGGATGGTGCAGGTTTAAGTTTATTAGACTGATGCATGTATACCAACAAGACAGCGTCCATCACTGTGACAACAGCGTTTTCATTCAGAGGCTTTATGGTTTTTCCTTTAATACCTGGTGGGCCGGTCTCCAGTCAAAATGCCCGGGACCATTTTTTGTCCCAGTCCAGCCCTGGTCAGGAGTCACAGTCAAGTGTGAGCTGCATGGCCCCTCTATGAACATTGTGGCTTTCCTAATGGCCCCTGTTGAGTCTAATTGTTGAATGTTGTCAATGTGTTTCTTAAATTTTACAGGTCTTAGTTCAATCTGTAGGATCAAGACATTCCTGTGATCCTGACCACCTCTCCAGCCACTCTGTGCTGGGGGAGGATTATTGTCGACACATCTCTGTGAAGATTCTGTTTCTTGTGTGGTCAGCTTCCTGCCCTTTAGTGGCTTCACTGTGTTGTGCACGGTGAACCAATACAGGAAGTGAACCATATATTGGGTGTGGGGGAGATTACCATTTTATGGCTGAGGATGCTGTTAGAAACAGTTGGAAGTCACACACACAGAGAGACACACACACACACACACACACAAACAGCTGAACTACAATGATCCATGTAGCAAACACAAACTGTTATATCGCCTTTGGGCTTTTGGAGCCTTGACCTGACTTTTAAAAAATAATTGGAAAAAAGCTCTATGCTGCTACAAAATGAAAGATAGATATTTGCAAAATTCTGCCTAAGTATGTATTTTACCTGGTTACTGCGTGTGGCGGGCGTGGTCTGCAGCGCCGCTGCAGGGGAGGCGGACGCACCTGAGCGGCACCCGCAATCACGCCTTAACGTCTGCGCTCTCTCTGCTGTTGTTGGTGTGTGTCGGGCTGTGAGCTGCAAAGCTACAGCCGGCTGTGTGCGTACAGCAACCGTGTGTGTAAAGTGGTCAATAAAGAGACGCTGAAAAGCGCGTTCATGCAAACATCGTCGGGTCTGCCGTGATATGTTTACAACGGGACTTCTGCTCCTGAAC
>NW_024386936.1:0-24082 GCF_900408965.1 Simochromis diagramma | reverse complement strand
GTCGTGCCTTGTTTACTGTTTTATGGTAGGAGTAAGTGCCATTGGCTTAGGCGAACTCTTGGCAGGTTTAGGGACAGCGTTACTGAAGGGATGTGTCCGACTATGTTCACAATCTGGTAGAAAAACTGAATAATAACTATCAGAAAGTTGTCTCTCTCAGCCTTTCCCCCCACACAGTTCCACCAGTGGAGACAAGGAGATGCTTGTTGGTGAAGTCCTAAAACCAAGGACACTCTGGGAGGCCGCGCGTGTTCCACGCCCAGACTGTATGGCAGTGACGAAGAACCAGCACCTCACAGACGGACAACCCATGGATTCATGCCAGCAGGGTTAAGACCAGCCCAATCGGACCATCTCAGGCGTCGAATCAAGCAGATGACATCTCCGGCGGGCCAGCGCCAGGATCCAATTCAATCCACATACACACACACAACACTGATTAACACACAACGCCTGAAAGGACCAAGATCAGAGAGCTCTTTGATGCTTACCTGAACAACAACAAGGTCACGGAGTCAGTGGCTACTAAGTGGCTACAGGACACGTTTGGAAAATGGAAGGAACTAATGGTAGCCTTTGTCACCATGCAGCATGTATTATTGTTTTTGATAATTATGTCTGTTGTGTGAGACAATGTAATCGCGCCAATCAAAGAAATTTTTGCACGAACTCCCTCATGCTCCAGAGTGCTCTCTGATACACACAAAGTTTGCAGACTATCAAGGGTGATCAAACCTTTACCAATCTACAACTAATTATAAACCCTAAGCATATATAGATATTTCTAAGCATAAATGACAATAAACAGTACAAAACCTAACATTCCTCTCACTTATAGGCCATCAAAGCCTCATCTGAACCTGGATGCACCACTTGCATAGGTTTAATACCTGTAAATAAACAGCTAATCACTGCAACAATAATAGTAAACATTGTTTAATATTAATTCTGGACCCCACCTCTTGACGCATGGACAACCATGCGTCAACTCACCAAACCTGGAGCCTGCATACACAAGATCTGGAAATAAAATCAAACTTCACACGTATAAACAATTATCTCAAAAAAGTAATAAGCATTCAGCACGGGCAAGACAAGTGTCATGTGCAGGTTTTTTCAAATCATTAAATCACTATCATTACCATAATTCGCCTCAAACATGGATCATCCCATGTGCTCAGTTAACATTAATGTAATCGGTGACTTCTCTTAAGCAAAGTCACTCCACTTACATATTATTATTATTATTATTATTATTATTATTATTGGCTCAAAGTGGCCAGCAAAGAGCCCACAATAAACTGTTCCATAAACACGTAATCTCTTATTTGTTTTACTCATGTCACTTGTCCGTTTCAGCTGAATCTTCCACATGCAGTCCCAGAAAAAACAAATATAAGCAATACACGTTGACTGTGGTCAGACTGAGGTCAGACACGGGTCAACAGGTTCCAGAGGTGCCATAAAAACACCATAAAGTCAACCCTAGCTGTGGAAAGAATGTCAGTCACATGTAAACCCAAAAATCCTATAGTAAAAAAACATTAACTAATCTTCTTATAAACCACATAATCAAACACATAAAAACTGTAATGCTGTAGAAAAGAAAATACCAATGTTAGCGCTTGCGCAGATGTATACAATTTCTCACAGTGATCTCTGAGCAACACAAAATAGGGAATAGCACCCTTAGTAAATGCACAGACAGAGAAAGTGGCATTTCACAGGTTAAATCATCATGCACCCTCGAATGTTGCTGTCATCTTACTGCTCCTGTAACAAAAAACACATATAGATTCATCCACCCTTTGTCCTGTCTAGGTGGAGGTTAACCTTGAGTCGTGGTCAAGTCTTGTCAGCTTCTATCAGTCAGTCAGTTTGTTCTTTATTTCCATTCATACATTCATTCATTCTTTCTTTCTTTGTTTGTTTCTTTGCTGATAGTGGAACCTGTCGTCGCATTTAGTTTCCACTTTCAGCAAAATGACGTCATTTCAAAAAAGAAAAAGAAGTACTTTAGGTCGGATTACATCGCTGAATCCCTTTTTAGGCTGGGACACTCAGTTAATAATTGTCCCAAATAAGTAGCTTTCTCCAAAGCCCATTTTAATGTGGAGAAAACTCACTTGACACAATTTTCTCGACGACGTGTAGCACTTTTAATTCCCGACGTGCAGATCTGCTTAAAGAAAAGAAATAGACAAACAAAATCAGTGCCTGTTCAAAAGATAAAAATAGAAAATAACAGAGATTATCAAACAAAACTCAGTGCACTGTGAAAGTATCAAAATAAAAAGGCCTTGTTAAGTCATGACACAAACTCCTCATCAACATCACTAAATCACAGATCTATTGTATTCGATTTTCACAAAAAAAGTTTGTTCTGACGTATTCAAAGTTGTGTAGCTAAATACAAAATCCACTCGCACATCAAAGCAGGAAACTCAGTGTTTTAAAGTCTCCACTCAACACACTCCAACACATCTCATTCACTCGTGCTAGAATTCAATCACCTTTCATTAATCTAAAAACGATCAACTAATTTGCATATCAGCTATTAACCCACTAAGTTGACAGGACAACAGGAAAGCATGTTCAAAATAGTATCACAAAAGACAATTTCCCTCATACAGTAAATTACTTGCTGCATCAATCAAGCAGGAAGCTTCTCCCAATTTACCATTTTAACACTAAATTTATTGTCTGATCACTGGTTGGTCAAACCAGGATTTTTTTTTTTTTTTTTCAAAAGTTAAATTGCTGTCCTGCAACCTAGAGAGTCAATTTTTTGCATTGTATAAATTCAGTATTTGATAACAAGTGTCTGCTAAATTGACACTATTTTAACACTGATGAAAGATAACAAGCTAATTTTCATTGCATGTCTGTGGAGCTGCATATCCAGCAGAGCATGCAATGTGCTATGAGTTCCACTGGTCTTTACATCACACGAGGTGACTTGGACAAGATAATAAACAGACTCACACACTTAAAATGTTGTCTAATCTTCATGAGTTCTCTTGTGTTTGGAGTGTTAGTATGGTTAATGCATGTTTTGTTTTTGTGTGATTTTGTATATGTTCCTATTCTCGCAGTGTTTAAAACTCCGTCTCAATTTTCCACTTAAGCAGTCAGTTTTCTTTTCCCCAGGTTTGCTAACCCAAAGTTTGATTACCCACATTTAATAACAAAATTTGTGTTCTCACCACTCCTCTCTGTTGTCTGTTGTCCTCTCACTCTTTTGTCCTCTCCCACTTCAACAGTCCAATAGCCGGCAGTTCTCCTTCAGCTTTGTCCCGTGTTCCACTGTCTCTTCTTGCCATTTTACTCCAAAGGTGGCAAATGTCAAACTCCAACTGTTCAGTTCTCCTCAAACGTTTTCTTCACATGCACAGTGAAGTTTCAGCTTGTTGTAGACACAGTGCCATTCATCCGATCAGTCAGGATGATGGGTTTGCTCTTCTTCTCTGATGTTGTTTGTCCACATTGCTGCTGCTTTGCTGGGACTCTTTGCTTAGGACTTGCTGCTGTCTTTATCTGCCATGTTATTGCTCTTTGGAGCTGCATTCCTTGTCTTCAGGGAGGAGTGAGGGCTGCTTGTGAGTTTGAGAGACACACGGTGCTGTAAATAAGTCAGCCAGAAACTTGGCCTGCATGTTTCCAATGATGTTAAACTATAACTTTCTTCCGACTGCTGCATGTGGAAAATTGATTCGGATCTGCTTTTCACCTGAAAGTGACAAACTAAAGACATGTTCATTATTATCATCACTGCTTAATCAACACACATCTCTCTCTCTGTTTGTATTTTTTTTTTTTTTCAAATAGCTGGTGATCTGGAGTATCAGAGCTCTCACAATCAAAACAATTATTTTTTACACAGCGCACAAAAACACCGTGACGTCAGACACACTCACACTCACTCCTTCCTCTACGTAGAGTTTACACACTTGAAAGATGGCACATCTAAGGTTAATTTAATTATTTGCTAGCTTTCTCTGAGTGAGCAACTTCTCACTTAACGAGCAACTTCTCGCAAAACAACAGGCAACTTCCTGTGTCACTTTTTGGTGAGCAACTTCTCACTTAACGAGCAACTTCTCGCAAAACAACAGGCAACTTCCTGTGTCTTTCTGCTTTTAATTTACTGCTTTTAACCCTTGTATGGTAATCGGGTCTGTGAGACCCGTGTTCAGTTTTCTTTTCTTTCGTTTTTTATTTTATTTTATTTTATTTTATTTATTTATTTTTTAAAGAAAAATTAAACAATTAATTATTCTTTCACGTGTAAATGTGTTGTGTCTTTCCACTTGATTATAACTGATTTATTTATAACATTTTATAGAAAAGAAAAACGAGAAGCACATTAATTCATGGCAATTTAACATAAAATTGTTTGATAGTGTTAATTTGGAAAGCCACAACTCTAGCGGGTCCACCAACACCACACAAGGGTTAATTTACTTTATTCGGGGACTGAGGAAGTCGTCAGTGTATCTCTCTGGATCACTAAGTGAAACTTCGTCAGCATATCCCGTTTTTTTATGGATCGATCACTGAGAGAGGTATAATACGGTCTTTATATAAATATGAAAGACGCATATTTACCTTCGTCAGCGGATCCCACTTCTGACACCAAATTGAAGGAAAAAAATGTCCATCCCGGTTTTCCCTCCAAGGCACGAGCGATAAGCAGAGTTCTGTCCTTTAACATATAACAAAATTAAAAATATTCTCATGCATGATCAACGGGCAATCACGGTACCGGCCGGAGTACCGGGAGCAGTTCAGAAGAACAAGAAGACACGGAGACCGTTCTAGGTGTCATTCCAAACTGACTCAGAGGTTTATTTATCAGACAACAGTTTATATAGAGAGAAAAAGGTTCGTGTGTCAGTTTTCCCAGTTCAAACCGGTACAGACCAAATAAGGAAACGTCTTCCTGCCTTGTGAGCAGAGAAGTATCCTCTGTGTAGTTTATCAGTTCAGCTACAAATTATGATCATCCCAGCAAAATACACTCCTAGACATAGAATACAGAGTTCTTTCATTAGTGAATTCTGAAACAAACCACCTGGCCTTTAACGAGCCTTTTTCTAAGAGATAAAGAAAGAGAGAGGATGGGAGTAAGGAAGTGTTCTCGTCTCTGTGGTGTTTTCGACCTTGGGGTACCAGCCTGTGAGTCTTACACATTAATTCTTGGGTCAGAGAGAAAGAGAAAAACAACTAGTAAATGGGCCTTATTGAGTAACAGTTTCATGTATGATATCACTATAAAACAATATCCTGTAAATGCTATCATGGTATCAAAATATCACAACAATATGCAATGCAAAAAATAAGAGTATTGTCAATAGGGACCAATTCCCAGTTTTTACATGATCAAAATTATTCACAAAAGGCTTCAATAAACAGAAAATGTGTGCCAACAAGAGAACAGTGCACAAAAATGAAAAGATATTTGAGCTCGACGCTTTAATGGGTTTAACATGACTTAGTCAGCACTCTGCACCGTACAGGTAGTACAAGCACACCTGAAAACACTGACCAGCTAACAGCTTTAAGCATTTGGGCGCAACCTCGGTAGTTCACCGATTCACCTGTTGCAAACGTCCAAGTTTCTATCAAGTCTCATAAATCCATCGGCAACTATTACCTAACCAGTCTTTTGAGTCTCCACATTCATAGATATTGACATTTTGTCTTTGAATGAAAATATCCTGGTAGGGTAGCTTAAAAGTCAAAACAAACAGTACTAAGAACGCATTTCGGACTTCTCTCGAATAAGTGAAAAAAACACTTACCTTCAGACTGATTAGCTGGTTCCGATCCAACTTTAATGTGTCCCATGTCAGTCCATTTTAGGGAAATAGTGTTAAGTGGTTTCATTTAATTTTGGGATACTCCCGCATGGACGAGCCGCAATTTGGAGTCTAGCAGAGTTATCACGAATAGCATATGATCTTCAGATATAATCCAATCAACCTTGCATTTATTCCCATTGAACATCCAGTTACCTCTGACTACTTCTAAGTTGCACATGTTAACGGTCTCATCATCACTCTGTGCTGCAGCGAACTGAATCTGTGGCACAGAATAGTTGATGGCCATGTTGTTCTCCTGCTTTGCAGCTTTGTTTGAGTCTGAATTGCAGCTTAAACGTGCAAAACTAAGAGAAGCAGATCAATATTTTCTTCTTATTGTTATTTAATGGTGGTTGGCAACCAGCGAAAGGAGCATTAACCACCTCGAGCAATATTTTCTATTTTCTATCCCCATTTTTGTTTTGAAAGTGAATACCCGACGTGTGCGTCATACGTCACGTTGTACGTCAGGTGAAGGTGTGGTGTCGGCTATCGCACCTGTCGCATTACAAAGCTTTAAAACGTAACAATCGCTTTAAAAACACAACCCAACGCGCTAAACTGTGATAATGTGTTACATTATCACGTATATCAGGACATCTCTTCTGAACCAAGACGAAGTGGTGCTACAAAGGAATTATTTCTTTAGGAGAGCATTTAATAGCAGTCTGGCCTGCAGCAAAATGCACCGCTAAAAATACAGTTTCTGCTTGTCCCAGAATTTATTAATTTTGAGAGTGAAGTTGTAGGACTGATGCTGGTTAGTGGTGTAGGTTTCATGGATGTGACACCTTGTGTAAAATGACGACCAGAGCATATTATTAGGTCAGTTCACTGTAGTTAGGCAGAGGTGTCTTAAAAATTACCATCTTATACAAAACAAATGAAGGTCCAGTATAAGAAAGAATAAGAAGAGAAAAAAGCAACATCCTGCTAAATGAAGTCATTTTTAAACATTACTCTAAATGTAGCCATTAGTTTTTGTTGCTGGCCATACAAAAAATAAGTATACTTCAAATTATATTTCCCAACCTTACCTAATACGTATACTAATAATGCTTCTTGGGACTATATTGGCCCCCGTTTTAGTACATAACAGTATTCTTGAAATTAACTTTTAGATGTACTTTTTGTTCACCATAATTGTACTAGCATAATGTCATAATGTCTACAAGAGTATAATTAAAATATACTCGACTCTATCACAATACTAACCTTATAGGTATACTATTAATTAATAGTATTACTAATGTTTCACATTGTTTGACTAAACAAATACATTTATTAATATATGAGGTTCCATTCAGTTCAAGGAATTAAATTTTAGTGTGGCTGCAACTTACTCCTTAAGTTAAAAATTATGCTGTATATTGTAGTTTATATGTTATACTACTTTCACAGTGAATCGCATTTTATAGTAATACACTCTGAATGAGGATTTAAGTAATTACTCTTAGATCTACAGTAGAAAACAACATAAATCCGGATGGTGTAATAGTATAATCTCAGTAACATCACCAATTGTTACATTTGCTGTATTTTACAGCTGTTTCCATGAGTACGGTGAGTTACCGTAAAAATAATGTAATCTCATGGAATTTTCCCACAATTACATGCAAATTACAGTACTAAACTGCTAACATCCTTTAGACTGTGAAGGTTCTCAGTCATCCAGGTCTTTTCTTTGCAAACTCCTTCGACAACATCCTTTAGAGTTTTTTACTGTTGATTTTGCAGTACTAAGATATGGAAATTACTGCAAAGGCTAACAGTGTGTTCATGTTTTGAATCGGGTAATTTCATGGTGAGAAATGTCTTTGACAAAAAAATGCAGGATTAATTAATAGCTGTATATGACTGCTAGGTTAGGACGTGGTTAGGCGCAAATACTTAAGAGAGAGAGATTTTGCTCTATTAATATTTATTGGAAATCTTTTCCTCCATAAGATTGTGGGCAAAGTCAATAAATTGTCTCCTGGCTTTCAGGTCCCCCTGAGCCAAATTTACAGTTTTTGCAATTAAGAAAAGAAAAAAAGATTTAAGGTGAAACAAATTTTTTCAATTCATGGAATGATGACATTATCACTCATTCCATATTGTTCCTAAAGTTTGCAGTCTTTTTTTAAGTTAAAAGTTAAAGCAGAGCTTGTTTTTTTTTAGCTTCTTTGATAATGTAACTCTGCATATGTGTACATGCATGTGCACTGATGTGTGCATGGGGGGTGATTTGACATTACAGTCCCTTGAAAAAGCATTCATAGTCCTTGAACTTGTGCACATTTTGTCACCTTACAACCACAAACAAAAGATGTTTTTATTGACAGTTTCAATGGTAGATTAACACAAAGTAGCACATAATTGTGAAGTGGTATGAAAATAATACATGGTTGTCAAAATTCTAAGCAAATGAAATTTGGAAAAGTGTGTCATTCTTTTCTATTCACCCCCTGCTCTTTATAGAGCCACATTTTGCTCCAGTTACACCTGCAGGTCTTTTGGAGTATGTCTCTACCAGCTTTGCACATCTAGAGACTGAAATATTTGCCCATTCTTCACTGTAAAACAGCTCAAACTCAGACAGATTGGATGGAAAGCGTCTCTGAGTCTGTATGACTATGTTTACTGTTTTGTCTATTTCAAACAGATGCCTGTCCTCACCAGATGCCTGTCCTCACCTCTGCAGTGCTGCCGTCTCCTCTAACCCGGCATGTTTCTAAGGTATGTTTTCTTTCTTTTGGATGTTGTTCTTGTGGTTTTTCTCCAGAGATGAGGTTTGCAGTGTCTGTGTCTGTGTGGTGCAGCCGGTCTAGTCTAGGGGTAATAACAGAGATTGAAACTTTACTGATAAATTGTCCACCAAAAAAAATAGCGGGGTCCACAAATGTCATGTGACAACTAGGGATGGGTACCATGGATACCGGGATAAGATGAGTTGGTACCGGGATAAGATGAGTTGCTGTGTTTTTCACGGAGAAAAAATAATTAACATGGAATAACGTCAGTGTTAGATGAAAAAAAAAAGATGCAAGCAGAAAAGGACAGCAGATTGAGAAGAGATTTCTTCAAACGGTATCCTTAGAAAGAAATCTCTTCTAACAAGTGATATCTGATAAGCTTAAAACTTAAATCTTGAATCTAATATCCAGATTCATGCTAAACTTTTCTGATTACTCCGTGAATCTGCACCGTTAGACTTTTCATCGCCACGTAACATACTGGCGTCACTGTTGCCAGTGTCAGGGGAGTTTCTTTAGGGGAGTTTATTTGTGGATGTGTGCAAATGTATGTGCATTCATGTGTTCCTGCGTGGAGATCTGAGGTTGGCTGGTAGGGTGTGTTTTGGTAGTTCTCGGGTTTATAATAGCAACACCATTAACGAGACTGGGACAGCTCTGTCTTAACATGGCGACTCCGTTTATTGCCAAGCTGCAACAACAAATACACATGGCACAACCACCAGAGGGTGCTGCATGAACCATTGAATTAGTCCTTACCATAACATCCCCCCTTCTGAGTACATTATAAACTATAATGTTTTCTGTATTAATCACTTTTATGTCAATACTGAAATCACTGTGTAGGAGCCATATGAGTTGTTTCCGTCTGACTAAGTGGGTTGGTTTAAATGGACTCACTGTATTGGTGCATGGGTGTGGGGCGTGTCTCATGGGTGTGGTATAAGGTAAATGTGGTTGCACTCACTTGTACACAGCACCTGATGCGATGAGCAGAAGGTAGGGTGAGCACGAGGCAAAACTTTCTGTTGACCGCAACATACCGCAACTTGAGCACAATTTGAATGATTTGATATATTTGACTGTAACTTGATGGTGTTTGTATATTTATGCACTAATTGCTGCCATAGACCAGTTTGGAGTTTTTGACATAGTAGCTGGTGCATTTATTTGTAAGTTGCAGTTATTTGCTTGTGCAGTCTGTGCGTTTGTTTGACGGTTGATCCCATGTGCTGATTTATAGTTTGGACAGTTGCATGTGGAAATAAAGAAGCAAATGATACAGAAGTGTTTGTGCGTTAATTGTTGCGCGTCATCAGGTGTCCTCATGTTTAGCCTGCCGCGGCCATTGGTTGGAGTAGCCGCAACAAATTGTCAACAGAAAGCGTTTGTAGGTTTTATTGGATTATTTATAAATGGATGAGTTTTATTGATGATAGTTTTGTAGTTTGCTGTTGCCTTTTACCACCCGCTTTTAGATTAAGCCTTTAGCTACACGAGCACATTTTGTTCAGGAGTTTTGTTCCCCTGTTAGGTTTTAGCAGTACAGCTGCACAAGGCGTTGTACTGATTTGCTTTCTAGTATTTGTGCATCAGGCGGCTGAAGCCATTGGCTTGGGAGTACCGCCGCAGTTTGTGTTTAAGACAGTTTGTCTTTCTCACAGCTGACGGTATGGAGGTACATAAATACCCACCGCTAGTATGTACGGAAGACTAGGTTAAGTTAGTTAGGTTTAATAGACAGTTAGTGGGGGATATTGCTCCTGTCAATTGTGTATGGCCAGGGTTTATGAAGTGAATGTCATCAAGTTGAGGTGTTGGAATGAAGCTGTGTGGCATAGGTGCAGTTCAGCATTTGGATTTTTGTAATATTTTAAAGAAAAATGGAGACACACCAATTAACACAATGTGGTGATGTGGATGGAAAGAAAAGACAGCCAAAACCGACTGCTAAGGCTTTGGAGAATCAGATTGAAAGGCTGCAAACAGAACGTCACACTAAGATTAATAAAATTAAAAAGGTCATAAAAATTATTAAAGAGTTAAAGCAATATGAGGATAATGTTTCAACTGTTCAGGCTCAGTTAGAGAATTTGTCTGTGTTGCTTAAAGAGGCGACTCATCTGCATGAAACCTTGCTTCCTTTGCTTCCTCAAGAAGAGCAAGAGAAACAAACTGCTTGGTTTATAAGTGTGCGAGCACATAATACTGAGTTTATGGAAGAGATAAAGAAATGGCTTCATGATGCAAAGGGAAACCCTCAGAGCAAAAGTCAGGTGTCTGAGCTTGATTTGCCACATTTAAATCCACCTGGTGTTGATTCCTCTGATCCATTACCTGCTGGAAATGGTTCTGGTGCTTCTAGGCACGCCGGGAATGTTGGTAAAGGTGCTGCGATAGATGATGTTAATCCAAGTGATAGCGTCTCTAATGTTGGAAACAAAAGTTGTAGGAAAAGTAAATCATCACTCAGTGGCTCAATGGTTTCATCTGCCTTGTCAGCACGCATAATGGCAGAAGCTGACATGGCTGCCCTTCTTGTTCGACAGAGGTTGTTGAAAGAAAAGCATGCTTTGGAAGAACAAGAAATACAGCTTAAGAAAAGAAAGGAGCTGCTTGACTTGGAAACTGAAATAGCAGCCTCAGCAGCAAAGGTGAATGTTTTAAAAACTTCTGAAATGTCCCGAGTCTCAAGTGCTGCTAGTGTTAAATCTGATGGAATGAATTCGTATTTAGAACGAGAGCAGGGGCGTTTAGCCGTTTTAAATCCTAATGCTCTGACGTTCAAACCTGTGTTACCAGAACAACCATATCAGGGTGTTGATGCAAGTGATCATCAAGCGCAGGTATTGGATGTAAGGCCCAAGGTTAAAAATACTTTTCAGCCCAAGGTCGTTTCGTTGGAAAGGGCAGAGACTAAGTTACATCAAGTATTTCCAGGTGCAGTTTCAACTACTCAGATGATGTCGCAGTCTCACGCACAATCAAAACCTCTTACACATACAGTGCAAGGTGGTGAGGGTCATGATCATCTAGTCACAGTTTTGAAGAAACAAAATGAAATTACAACTTTATTGGCTGAGCAGCAGTCTCTGTTTTTGTTACCAAGACGTGACATTCAGTTATTTGATGGCGATCCTTTGCAATATCAAACATTTATCAGAGCTTTTGAGCACATGGTGGAGAGTCAAACTCACAGTGCTAAGGATTGTTTATATTTTCTCGAGCAATACACTAAAGGCCATCCAAGAGAAATGGTCAGAAGCTGTCAGTATATGCCTGCTGAGTATGGATATGCTAAAGCTAAATCTTTGCTCCAAGAGAACTTTGGCAATTCGCTGAAAATTGCTGCTGCCTACATCGAAAGGGTCAGTAAATGGCCACCTATAAAATCTGATAATGTGAAGGCTTTGCAGGAATATGGATTTTTACTAAGGCAATGTTGTAATGCAATGGGAGACGTTGAGTCCTTGCATGAGTTGGATGTCTCTGCTAATATGCAAGCAGTTATAAAGAAGTTGCCTTATAAGCTCAGGGATAAGTGGAGGAATGTTGTCTGCGATCTGCAGGAAAGATTTCAACGTAAAGTGGTTTTTTGCGACGTTGTTGAGTTTGTCGAAAGGCAAGTTAAGATCGCAAGTGACCCATTGTTTGGAGATATACAGGATCCTCCAACAGCCATCAGAAAAGAGGCGAGAAATGATAAGTCTCAGTTTTACCCTAAGGCTAAGCGGAGTAGTTTTGCTACTACAGTGACCAAGGTGGAAGGGAAGATTGAGCCAGAAGTGAGGCGAGAGAGTGGTTCAGTTGTGACCAAGGCTTGCTCGTTTTGTGGAGCAGGGCATATGTTGGATTTGTGTCCTTCATTTGAAAGAAAGTTACACTGTGAAAGATTATCTTTTTTGAAAGAGAATGGTGTGTGTTATGGTTGTCTGCGCATTGGGCACAGAAGCAGAGACTGTGGGAAACGTCTCTTGTGTAAAGTTTGTAATCAGAAACACCCCACACTCTTACATATCTACTCTAAGCAGAGGGAAAGTGTCGCAGTGCAAACTATAGGAGGGCGAGAACCATCAGATGAAGGTCCTTCTTGTGCTGTGCAAAGCAGTGGTGTTACTGGGGCCGGTGAGCAAAATAGTGCTCTGTCCGTAATACCAGTTAGAGTGAAGTCTAAGAAAGGTACTCAGTCATTGGTAACCTATGCTTTTCTAGATCCTGGGAGCTCAGCTTCATTTTGTACGGAAGCACTCATGAATAGGCTGAATCTTTCAGGAAGGAAAACTGGCATTCTTTTGCGGACAATGGGTCAGGAGAAAATGGTCAGTAGTTATGTGGTTTCAGATTTGGAAGTAGCTGGTTTGGATTTAGATCACTACTGTGACTTGCCTGACTTATTTACTCAGAAAAGCATGCCTGTTCATCAACGTAATATTCCCCGACAGGAAGATCTCGACAGATGGCCACATTTGCGCCATATTAACGTACTGGAGATAAATTCCGAGGTAGACCTGTTGATCGGGACCAATGTGCCCAAGGCTTTAGAGCCATGGGAGGTTGTCAGAAGTCAAAATGGAGGTCCCTATGCAGTAAAAACTATGCTGGGTTGGACGGTGAATGGTCCTCTCAGAGAGGATTGTAAGACTGACATTTTTGATGTGAGTGTCAATAGGATTTCCGTAGCAAGATTGGATGAACTGTGGGAACGTCAAATGAAGACTGACTTTCCAGAATACACTCAGGATGAGCAATTTGCTTTATCTAGAGAAGATCAGCAGTTTATGAAGTCAGTGATGGACTCTATCAAGTTGGTTAATGGTCATTACACCATTGGTTTACCTTTTACGTGCAATCGGGTAAAAATGTCAAATAATAGGAAGGCTGTAGAACAGCGAGCTATGAGCCTTAAACAGATGTTTGTCAAGGATGATTCCTGGTTGTCAGGGCCAAAGTTTCTTGCTGAACCAGAAATTAATTGGCCAGTGAATCTTGATCTTGGAAAGATCTCCATAAATGATCCAGAAATTAAAATGGACATTTAGCGGGCGACCGTGGCTCAGGGGGTTGGGAATCACATCTGTAACCGGAAGGTCGCCGGTTCGATCCCTGGGCTCTCTGTCCTGGTCGTTGTGTCCCTGGGCAAGACACTTTACCCTACTTGCCTACTGGTGTTGGCCAGAGGGGCCGATGGCGCGATATGGCAGCCTCGCTTCTGTCAGTCTGCCCCAGGGCAGCTGTGGCTACAACTGTAGCTTGCCTCCACCAGTGTATGAATGTGAGAGTGAATGAATAGTGGTATTGTAAAGCGCTTTGGGTGCCTTGAAAAGCGCTATATAAATCCAATCCATTATTATTTATTATTATTATTTTAGTTCATGCTGTTGATGCAAATGAACACAAGAGTGCATCAATCAGGAACATCCAGAAGGCCTACAGAAAGCTGGCTTTGCAGTTACACCCCGACAGAAACAAAGACGACCCGCAAGCCCTGGACAAGTTCGCAGACTTGGGGGCAGCCTACGAGGTTCTCTCAGATAAGGAGAAAAGGAAACAGTATGACGTGTATGGAGAATACAGGCTCAAAGAGGGTCACCACAGCTTTCACAGCGATGTCTTCTCCAGTTTCTTTGGTGACTTTGGGTTCATGTTTGGTGGAAACCGACAGCAACAGGACAGGAATATTCCCAGAGGAAATGACGTAATACTGGACCAGGAGATTACACTGGAAGAAGTGTACTCTGTGAACTTTGTGGGTGGTGAACGTGAGTTGAAAGAGGCAGTGGAAGGATGGAATCAGGCACAGATTCAGGAGATGCTGCTGCAAAAGGGCATAAAGTGGATTTTTAATCCTCCTGCTGGTTCCCATCATGGCGGTGTTTGGGAACGTCTCATAAGGTCTGTCAGGAAGGTGTTAAATTCCATTTTGAAAGTGCAGAATTTGGACGAAGAAGGCCTTTGTACAGTTCTTTGTGAGCCAGAGGCTATTATGAACAGTAGACCAATAACTAAAGCCTCTACTGATCCTAATGATTTGGAGGCCTTGACTCCTAACCATCTGTTGTTGCTTAAGACAAAGCCATTGATATCATCAGGAGTGTTTCAGAAGGGGGACGTGTATGGACGACGTCGATGGAGGCAAGTACAATACATGTCTGACCTGTTCTGGAAGCGCTGGGTCAAGGAGTACCTGCCCCAGCTTCAAGAGCGTCAGAAGTGGCAGAGAATCGGACGGAACTTCATTCCGGGGGATGTGGTTATCATTGTCGATGATTCTGCACCTCGTAACTCTTGGGTGACTGGAAGGATTGTGGAAGCAATTTCTGACAGTAAAGGACTTGTACGTCGGGTTCGTGTTAAGACAAAGACTAGTGATCGGCCTGTCCAAACAACCAAAGTGTGTCTTCTACAGGAAACAGAAGAGTCATGAAAATTGACTTTTTTCAAATATATATTTGCATTAATGTATATTTATTTATTTGGAATTGAAATTGTATCTTTGAATGTTTGATAAAAGATTGATCATGTTTATCAGTATGTCTCCTACATGGTAAGTATGATGTAATTATTGCTCTAAAATAATTAGGGGCCGGTATGTAGGAGCCATATGAGTTGTTTCCGTCTGACTAAGTGGGTTGGTTTAAATGGACTCACTGTATTGGTGCATGGGTGTGGGGCGTGTCTCATGGGTGTGGTATAAGGTAAATGTGGTTGCACTCACTTGTACACAGCACCTGATGCGATGAGCAGAAGGTAGGGTGAGCACGAGGCAAAACTTTCTGTTGACCGCAACATGTCGTAACATACCGCAACTTGAGCACAATTTGAATGATTTGATATATTTGACTGTAACTTGATGGTGTTTGTATATTTATGCACTAATTGCTGCCATAGACCAGTTTGGAGTTTTTGACATAGTAGCTGGTGCATTTATTTGTAAGTTGCAGTTATTTGCTTGTGCAGTCTGTGCGTTTGTTTGACGGTTGATCCCATGTGCTGATTTATAGTTTGGACAGTTGCATGTGGAAATAAAGAAGCAAATGATACAGAAGTGTTTGTGCGTTAATTGTTGCGCGTCATCAGGTGTCCTCATGTTTAGCCTGCCGCGGCCATTGGTTGGAGTAGCCGCAACACACTGCAACTTAACTTGTAGCTGGATACTCCAAGGCTGTTACATTAACTCAAATCTGTAACAAACATTTATTGCCTTTATTTATAACTATTATTTTATTTAACTGTGTGAACTTATTCAAACTATGAAGGTGGGGTAGACAACCCAGTCCTTCAACTGAGTGAGGGGATTATGCTGCCCCGGGCTGGTCACTCAGGTGCTCGAGAGTACCTTCTACCTAAATCAAAGTCCTTAAGGTACCTCGGTGGGTTTCTGTCTCTTGTAGGATATCTTCTTTCAGTAGACAGGTTACTTGGTGGTATAAGACACTGCTGAACCTGGTTTGAAACAGGGCTGCTGCTGTTTTCTGGCAGGGCAGGGATTTGTTGTTCAGTTGGTTTAGTTTTGGTCCCTTTTAGTGTGATGAGATGGCTCCTGTTTCGACATAGAAGC
Source organism: Simochromis diagramma (assembly GCF_900408965.1). Taxonomy (NCBI): domain Eukaryota; kingdom Metazoa; phylum Chordata; class Actinopteri; order Cichliformes; family Cichlidae; genus Simochromis; species Simochromis diagramma. Next base: position 7,925 of record NW_024386936.1, on the reverse strand, counting down.
CCCCTCGGGGTCTCAACAAGGTAAGACCGTGGTGTATCTGCTCTGCCTGATATAGTCCCATTTGTTTTCATGTCTGTGATCCAAACTTGATCTCCTGGGTGTAGTCCAGTGAGGTCTTGTGCTCTGTGTCTGTTGTTGAACCATTTCCACTGTTTTTCTCTCTCCTTCCCTTCTCTCTCTCTCAGTTTAGTGATGTTTGTCCAGCCTGGGTTGAGGCAGGATGGAAGTATGGGAACTGTGGTACGAAGTTTCCTCCCCATCAGAAGCTCTGCAGGGCTATGTCCATTGGCAAGTGGTGTGGCGCGATATGCCATGAGAGCAAGATATGGGTCTCCTTCTTTCTCTAGAAGGCTCTTTAGTGTTCTCACTGCTCTTTCAGCCTCACCATTGCTCTGAGGGAATCTCGGGCTGGAAGTGGTGTGGGCAAAGCCCCACTCTGAAGCAAACTTTTGGAAGTGTTCTGAGGAGAATTGTGGACCATTATCCGACCTTAACTCTGTTGGAATGCCGTGGCGTGCGAATATGGACTTTAAGTGGTCAATCACTGCTGCTGATGTGGTAGAGGACAGCTTAGCTATTTCTATGTATCGTGAGAAATAGTCCACTGCAACCAAATACTGGCTGTTACTCCACTCAAAAAGATCAGCACCAACTAACTCCCATGGCCGTGTAGGAAACTCAGTTGGCATGAGTGTTTCTCTGGGTTGCTGTCTCACCTTTGCACATGTCTCACAGTCTGCTACCAGCTGTTGTAGTTGAGAGCTCAGCCCTGGCCACCATACCGACTGCTTGGCTCGTTCCCTGGACTTTACAATGCCCTGGTGACCTGTGTGCAGTCGTGTCAAAACATCTTTTTGTAATATCTTTGGAATAACTATACGCATACCTTTTAGGAGAAGGTCATTTTCAACAGTCAGGTCCCCTGCATGCTGGTGGTATGGGAAACATGGACCTGATATTTTGAGTTTGTCCGGCCAGCCATTCTTGCAGTAGAGTTTGATTTGTTTTAGTGTTTCGTCTTTGTCTTGCTGCTCTCTTATTTGTTGTAGTCTCTCCTCTGTTGCAGGAAGACCTGAAATCACCTGATGTGCATACAGGTTCATTTCGTCTCTTAATGTCTCGTCACAAACAGTTTTTTCTGGTGCTCTGGACAGCACGTCTGCAGTTGCGATGTGTTTGCCTGGGACATGTGAGATGGTGAAAGAGTACCGCATTAATCTCATTCTCAGTCTTTGTACTCGTGGTGGCAGTTCGTCTAAGTTCTTGGAGCCCAAAAGTGGTACTAAAGGCTTGTGATCTGTCTCAACATGGAACTCAATGCCTATAAGAAAATCAGAGAATCGCTCACATGCCCAGGTTATGGCTAACACTTCCTTCTCTATTTGAGCATACCTTTGTTCTGTGGGGGTTAATGCTCTTGAAGCGAAGGCCACTGGCTTGGTTGCATCATCCTCTTGTTTCTGAAGTAGCACCGCTCCTAGTCCATAGGAGGATGCATCAGCTGATACTGTCGTTTGTGCTTTGAGGTTGTAGAGTGCCAAGTTCAGTGGTTTACTCAGTTCTGCCTTAATGTTGTCAAACGCTGTTTGTTGAGCCTCACTCCAACACCACATGTTTTTGGTACTGAGTAGTTCTCTCAACGGCTGTGTTTTCTCTGCTAAGTGGGGAAGGTACTTGCCTAGATGATTAACCATTCCTAGGAATCGTCTCACTCCACCCACATCGGTGGGTGCCTCCATGTTGCTGACCGCTTTCACTTTTTCTGGGTCTGCTTTGACTCCTATAGTGTCAATGATCTGTCCGAGGAACTTGATTGAGGTCTTTGCAAACTCACACTTCTCACTTTTCAATGTCACCCCAGCTTTTGTGAGCCGTTCGAGGACTGCAACCAGCCTCTTGTCGTGCTGGGTCTGTGTGTCAGCATAAACCAGAATGTCATCCATCTGGCAGACAACTCCATCCAGCCCCTCCAAAAGCTGAGACATTCGTTTTTGAAAATGCTCAGGGGCTGAGGATATGCCAAAACAGAGTCTATTGAAACAGCACCTTCCGAATGGTGTGATGAAGGTTGTGAGAAGAGCTGACTGCTTGGACAAAGGTATTTGCCAAAACCCTGAGTTAGCATCGAGTTTTGAGAACAACTTTGCGCCCTCTAGCTGTCCTAGGGTGTGCTCAACTGATGTCAACATGTGTCTTTCCCTTTTCACAGAAGTATTTAGTTTGGTCAAGTCCACGCACACACGCACTTCATCTCTGTTTGGTTTAGGTACTGGAACCATTCCTGCACACCAGTCAGTAGACTGCTCTACTCTGGAGATTACACCTAACTCTTCCATACGAGCGAGCTCTCTTTTGACTTTGGGCAACAGGGGAAGCGGGACCCTTCTTGGGGTTGACAGGGCGAATGGTTTAGCTTCTGCTTTAAGCTCGATTTTGTATTCCCCCTCCATTCGGCCTAACCCACTGAATAGTTTTGGAAACTGCTGCTTTACTGCCTCTACCGAAGTGAGTGACACTGCTTCTACTCTGGCCACTAGCCCAAGTGCTACACTTGCTAAGCGGCTAAGTAACCCTTGCGTCAGGTCTGCTACTACATACACAGGCTGTACTGTAGTTTTGCTCAGAGTGCTCAGGTTAGCAGTAAATGTCCCTCTAACTGCTAGTGGAGACATTCCCGCCCCATACAGTTTCAGATCTGTGGGTTGCAGCTGTGGTTTTTGTGCTAGAGCATTGTACTCTTTTTCAGGCAAGACGGTTACGTCCGCTCCTGTGTCAATTTTGAGCCAGCAGTCTACATTGTTAACTTTTATTTTAGTCAACCACGCATCCTCAGTTCTCTCTGAAGCTACTGTTCCCAAAAATGCTACCTCCCTTTCTTCACTGTCACCACCTGCTGCACGTATTTCTCCCACTGCCCCAGACCTGCACACTCTTGCATAGTGACCTTTCTTTTTACACTGATTGCAGAGTACCTCTTTGGCTGGGCACAGGTTCTTGCTGTGAAAGGGTGTCTTTCCACATCGGTTGCATTGGCTTTTCACATTCCTCTCTGTGGTTTGTGGCACAGTCTTTCTTGGTTTAAAGTGTTTTATTTTTCCTTTAATGATGTCCACGTTACAAAGATTTTCCTGCTTGAAGTTGTTTTTAAGAAGATCCTGCTGCTTCTTAACAAGCTCACTTTGGCGAATCCGTATCACTGCTTTTTCTAACGTGAGCTCCGCGTCCATTTGCAGTTGCTCCGAGAGCCTAATGTCTCTTATTCCGACAACAAGTCTGTCTCTTATCATTTCACTGTGCAGCGCCCCGTAGCCACAATGCTCAGCCAAGGCATATAGGGATGTAATAAACCCGTCTGCAGTCTCTCCTGCTTCTTGCTGCCTTTGGTTGAACTTTGCACGTTCAAAGATAACATTTCTTCTGACTACAAAGTGTGTCTCGAGTTTGTCTTTGAGAGTGTGGTACTCACTCGCCTCCTCTTCGGTCAGGTTCAACGAGGTGATCACGTCTTCAGCTTCATCACCCATTGTATATATCAGAGTGTTAAACTGGTTTTCGTCCGATTGTAGCTCGAGTCCGGATGCTATCCTGAACCTCTCAAAGCGTCGGATCCATTTTGGCCACTCTTCTGGCTTTGAAAAGTCGAACTTCGGCGGCGGTGATACTTGGAAGGCTGCTGGCGCGGCTGCCATGCTGCTAGTTGCGAGATGCTAGTTAGCGTTTTCTAATTTGTTAGCTTAGCTCTTACTGTGGCTGTTAATGCAAACTTGCAGGGCGAGTTCTCTCCGGTGAGAAAGCTTCCGTTTTCGTGACGTTCTTCTTCCCTCCAGAATACTTCTGACACCATGTTTTGGTAGTTCTTGGGTTTATAATAGCAACACCATTAACGAGACTGGGACAGCTCTGTCTTAACGTGGCGACTCCGTTTATTGCCAAATTTCAACAACAAATACACACGGCACAACCACCAGAGGGTGCCTGCATGAACCATTGAATTAGTCCTTACCATAACAGGGTGGACCTCTGCGCATAACCACATGTGTGTGCAAGCATTGCCACGTCTGGATTTCTTGGAATTTGGTTTCTGTTGGGGAGTTTATCTCTGGATGTGTGAAAAGGTATGTGCATTCATGTGTGCCTGCGTGGAGATCTGAGGTTGGCTGGTAGGGTGGACCTCTGACATATCACATGTGTGCAAGTCAGAGCACGTCTGGATTCTTGGAATGTGGTTCTTTGGGGTTGGTTTGTCATCTGGATGTGTGCAAATGGATGTGCATTCATGTGTGCTTGCGCGAGATCTGAGGTTGGCTGGTAGGGGACCTCTGTGCATAATCAAAGTGTGTGCAAGCATTATCTTGTAATCCTGGTCTTACTATCTCTGCACCCCAACGGTCGCAGCATGATGCCGCCCCTCCCTGAGCCTGGTTCTGCTGGAGGTTTCTTCCTGTTAAAAGGGGCTTTTTCCTTCCACTGTCGCCAAAGGCTTGCTCATTGGGGGTCATTGATTTTGGGGTGAGTTAGTCTCTGGATGCGTGCAATGTATGTGCATTCTGTGTTGCCTGCGTGGAGATTTGGGTTGGCTGGGTAGGGTGGACCTCTGCGCATAATCACATGTGGTGTGCAATCAGAGCCACGTCTGGATTTCTTGGAATGTGGGCTTGGGTGAGTTTTCTCTGGATGTGTGCAAATGTATGTGCATTCATGTGTGCCTGCGTGGAGATCTGAGGTTGGCTGGTAGGGTGGACCTCTGCGCATAATCACATGTGTGTGCAATCAGAGCCACGTCTGGATTTCTTGGAATGTGGATTGTTTGGGGTGAGTTTATCTCTGGATGTGTGCAAATGTATGTGCATTCATGTGTGCCTGCGTGGAGATCTGAGGTTGGCTGGTAGGGTGGACCTCTGCGCATAATCACATGTGTGTGCAATCAGAGCCACGTCTGGATTTCTTGGAATGTGGATTGTTTGGGGTGAGTTTATCTCTGGATGTGTGCAAATGTATGTGCATTCATGTGTGCCTGCGTGGAGATCTGAGGTTGGCTGGTAGGGTGGACCTCTGCGCATAATCACATGTGTGTGCAATCAGAGCCACGTCTGGATTTCTTGGAATGTGGATTGTTTGGGGTGAGTTTATCTCTGGATGTGTGCAAATGTATGTGCATTCATGTGTGCCTGCGTGGAGATCTGAGGTTGGCTGGTAGGGTGGACCTCTGCGCATAATCACATGTGTGTGCAATCAGAGCCACGTCTGGATTTCTTGGAATGTGGATTGTTTGGGGTGAGTTTATCTCTGGATGTGTGCAAATGTATGTGCATTCATGTGTGCCTGCGTGGAGATCTGAGGTTGGCTGGTAGGGTGGACCTCTGCGCATAATCACATGTGTGTGCAATCAGAGCCACGTCTGGATTTCTTGGAATGTGGATTGTTTGGGGTGAGTTTATCTCTGGATGTGTGCAAATGTATGTGCATTCATGTGTGCCTGCGTGGAGATCTGAGGTTGGCTGGTAGGGTGGACCTCTGCGCATAATCACATGTGTGTGCAATCAGAGCCACGTCTGGATTTCTTGGAATGTGGATTGTTTGGGGTGAGTTTATCTCTGGATGTGTGCAAATGTATGTGCATTCATGTGTGCCTGCGTGGAGATCTGAGGTTGGCTGGTAGGGTGGACCTCTGCGCATAATCACATGTGTGTGCAATCAGAGCCACGTCTGGATTTCTTGGAATGTGGATTGTTTGGGGTGAGTTTATCTCTGGATGTGTGCAAATGTATGTGCATTCATGTGTGCCTGCGTGGAGATCTGAGGTTGGCTGGTAGGGTGGACCTCTGCGCATAATCACATGTGTGTGCAATCAGAGCCACGTCTGGATTTCTTGGAATGTGGATTGTTTGGGGTGAGTTTATCTCTGGATGTGTGCAAATGTATGTGCATTCATGTGTGCCTGCGTGGAGATCTGAGGTTGGCTGGTAGGGTGGACCTCTGCGCATAATCACATGTGTGTGCAATCAGAGCCACGTCTGGATTTCTTGGAATGTGGATTGTTTGGGGTGAGTTTATCTCTGGATGTGTGCAAATGTATGTGCATTCATGTGTGCCTGCGTGGAGATCTGAGGTTGGCTGGTAGGGTGGACCTCTGCGCATAATCACATGTGTGTGCAATCAGAGCCACGTCTGGATTTCTTGGAATGTGGATTGTTTGGGGTGAGTTTATCTCTGGATGTGTGCAAATGTATGTGCATTCATGTGTGCCTGCGTGGAGATCTGAGGTTGGCTGGTAGGGTGGACCTCTGCGCATAATCACATGTGTGTGCAATCAGAGCCACGTCTGGATTTCTTGGAATGTGGATTGTTTGGGGTGAGTTTATCTCTGGATGTGTGCAAATGTATGTGCATTCATGTGTGCCTGCGTGGAGATCTGAGGTTGGCTGGTAGGGTGGACCTCTGCGCATAATCACATGTGTGTGCAATCAGAGCCACGTCTGGATTCTTGATTTGGATTGTTTGGGGTGAGTTTATCTCTGGATGTGTGCAAATGTATGTGCATTCATGTGTGCCTGCGTGGAGATCTGAGGTTGGCTGGTAGGGTGGACCTCTGCGCATAATCACATGTGTGTGCAATCAGAGCCACGTCTGGATTTCTTGGAATGTGGATTGTTTGGGGTGAGTTTATCTCTGGATGTGTGCAAATGTATGTGCATTCATGTGTGCCTGCGTGGAGATCTGAGGTTGGCTGGTAGGGTGGACCTCTGCGCATAATCACATGTGTGTGCAATCAGAGCCACGTCTGGATTTCTTGGAATGTGGATTGTTTGGGGTGAGTTTATCTCTGGATGTGTGCAAATGTATGTGCATTCATGTGTGCCTGCGTGGAGATCTGAGGTTGGCTGGTAGGGTGGACCTCTGCGCATAATCACATGTGTGTGCAATCAGAGCCACGTCTGGATTTCTTGGAATGTGGATTGTTTGGGGTGAGTTTATCTCTGGATGTGTGCAAATGTATGTGCATTCATGTGTGCCTGCGTGGAGATCTGAGGTTGGCTGGTAGGGTGGACCTCTGCGCATAATCACATGTGTGTGCAATCAGAGCCACGTCTGGATTTCTTGGAATGTGGATTGTTTGGGGTGAGTTTATCTCTGGATGTGTGCAAATGTATGTGCATTCATGTGTGCCTGCGTGGAGATCTGAGGTTGGCTGGTAGGGTGGACCTCTGCGCATAATCACATGTGTGTGCAATCAGAGCCACGTCTGGATTTCTTGGAATGTGGATTGTTTGGGGTGAGTTTATCTCTGGATGTGTGCAAATGTATGTGCATTCATGTGTGCCTGCGTGGAGATCTGAGGTTGGCTGGTAGGGTGGACCTCTGCGCATAATCACATGTGTGTGCAATCAGAGCCACGTCTGGATTTCTTGGAATGTGGATTGTTTGGGTGAGTTTATCTCTGGATGTGTGCAAATGTATGTGCATTCATGTGTGCCTGCGTGGAGATCTGAGGTTGGCTGGTAGGGTGGATCTATTGTGCGACTAATCCGAAGGGGGGGGGGAACTGCCATTATCGGTCATGTCTTACTTCCTCTCACCAACGTTCGACAAACAGATGGGCGCCCCCCCTGAGCTGTTTCTTGGAGGTTTCTCCGGTTGAAAGGGAGTTTTTCCTCCCACTGTCGCCAAGTGCTGACTAATGCCCGCGGGTCATATGAATGTGGGGTGGTTTCTCTCTGGATGTTTGCTTGCAAATGTATGCTTGCATTCAGTGTGACTGGTGGAGATCCTGAGGTGGCTGGAGGGTGGACCATCTGCACATAATCAACACTGTGGTGCAACCAGAGCATTCTGGATTCTTGGATGTGGATTTGGGTTGTAATCTTTCCTTTTCCCTTCTTTCATTTCCTTCTTCCTTCCTTTTTATCTTTTTTTATCTCTTCTTC
>NW_024386935.1:906790-964586 GCF_900408965.1 Simochromis diagramma | reverse complement strand
GAGCATGCGTGGTATTACAGGTACTGCACTGCAGTGGTTTGTATCATATTTATCTAATAGACTCCAATTTGTAGATGTAAATGGACAGTCCTCTTCACATGCTGAGGTTAATTATGTTCCACAGGGTTCAGTGCTAGGACCAGTTCTGTTTACATTATACAGTGGCTTGCCAAAGTATTCGGCCCCCTTGAACTTTCCCACATTTTGTCACATTACAGCCACAAACATGAATCAATTTTATTGGAATTCCACGTGAAAGACCAACACAAAGCGGTGTACACGTGACAAGTGGAATGAAAATCATACATGATTCCAAACATTTTTCACAAACAAATAACTGAAAAGAGGGGTGTGCGTAATTATTCAGCCCCCTTTGGTCTGAGTGCAGTCAGTCGCCCATAGACATTGCCTGATGAGTGCTAATGACTAAATAGAGTGCTCCTGTGTGTAATCTAATGTCAGTACAAATACAGCTGCTCTGTGACGGCCTCAGAGGTTGTCTAAGAGAATATTGGGAGCAACAACACCATGAAGTCCAAAGAACACACCAGACAGGTCAGGGATAAGGTTATTGAGAAATTTAAAGCAGGCTTAGGCTACAAAAAGATTTCCCAAGCCTTGAACATCCCACGGAGCACTGTTCAAGCGATCATTCAGAAATGGAAGGAGTATGGCACAACTGTAAACCTACCAAGACAAGGCCGTCCAGCTAAACTCACAGGCCGAACAAGGAGAGCGCTGATCAGAAATGCAGCCAAGAGGCCCATGGTGACTCTGGACGAGCTGCAGAGATCTACAGCTCAGGTGGGGGAATCTGTCCATATTAGTCGTGCACTGCACAAAGTTGGCCTTTATGGAAGAGTGGCAAGAAGAAAGCCATTGTTAACAGAAAACCATAAGAAGTCCCGTTTGCAGTTTGCCACAGGCCATGTGGGGGACACAGCAAACATGTGGAAGAAGGTGCTCTGGTCAGATGAGACCAAAATGGAACTTTTTGGCCAAAATGCAAAACGCTATGTGTGGCAGAAAACTAACACTGCACATCACTCTGAACACACCATCCCCTCTGTCAAATATGGTGGTGGCAGCATCATGCTCTGGGGGTGCTTCTCTTCAGCAGGGACAGGGAAGCTGGTCAGAGTTGATGGGAAGATGGATGGAGCCAAATACAGGGCAATCTTGGAAGAAAACCTCTTGGAGTCTGCAAAAGACTTGAGACTGGGGCGGAGGTTCACCTTCCAGCAGGACAACGACCCTAAACATAAAGCCAGGGCAACAATGGAATGGTTTAAAACAAAACACATCCATGTGTTAGAACGGCCCAGTCAAAGTCCAGATCTAAATCCAATCGAGAATCTGTGGCAAGATCTGAAAACTGCTGTTTACAAACTCTGTCCATCTAATCTGACTGAGCTGGAGCTGTTTTGCAAAGAAGAATGGGCAAAGATTTCAGTCTCTAGATGTGCAAAGCTGGTAGAGACAGACCCTAAAAAACTGGCAGCTGTAATTGCAGCAAAAGGTGGTTCTACAACGTATTGGCTCAGGGCATAGCTGGATTGGCCATCGGGCATACCGGGCATTTGCCTGGTGGGCCGCTGGCGAGTTTTTGTTTTTATGGGCCGATCGATTTTTTTTTTTGGAAGGGTATAAATAATGAAAGGTGTTGGATTGGCCAGTTGGTCATGATCGACTCTGGGCTGGACCAATTACAGCCGAGGAGGTCGGATGCACCCTCCCCCTTGTTTAGCAATCTTATAGACAAACTAAAGAAAATGGAGAACAAAAAAAGGAAAGGAGGTGCAGAAAAAATTAGGGCCAAAAAGAAACAAGCCCTTCAGGCAGACGCTGCCAAATGTGTAAAAATAACTGAATTGTTTGGCGGTAGCTATGGCATAGCTTCCACAGATTTAGCAACATCAGCAAGTGATGGAGGCCAGCAGGTGGATAAGGGAAAGGGGAGGCAAGAGGAGGAGAGACCCGAGGCGGCCGCCGGTCATAGTGGCAGAGGAACTGAACTTCAGGTAAGAAGTTATGACCTGCTGTCTATCTGTGTCAGATATAAACCAAGTTTAGTTGTAGTTTGTTTTCGTTGTGCTGACTTTTTGCAGTCGCTTAGAATAACTGGTACTAGCTAGCATGACGGAGTTTATATACTGCTGGGCGGGTGCTATGAAGATACTGATAGTAAATTTTATTTTATGCTTAAGGTTAGTTTCTCAAACTCCTCAAAATTTTAACAAATTGTGCCAATCCTTACATGTTGCACCAGGCTGATTTATCATTATTCTGTCCCTCCTGTTATTTCTAAGGTATGTTTCTTATAAGTTTGTTATATGGCGGGTCATAATCATTCGTTCTGTAATTAACTGTTGCAACATGTCAGAAAATATGTTTATTCCTGATCTTGTCTGGGCAAAGCCTGCCATCTAGTGGGTTGACAGGGTAGCACCATGTTAGAGCGCAAGCAGTGGTTTTCTCCCAGCGCTCGACAGGGAAGGTCCATTTGGCTGTGTCTCTGTAAATTCCTGCATCTGACGCCCTTGAAAAGGCATAATCTGTAAGTGTGGCAAAACGGTTTATTGTTCCCACTTATTAGTACCTTGTTCAGCAAAGTAATGAGCTTCTTGTGTGTTTAGCGAGTTTGTTACATTACTAGCACAAGCTAGCTGTTAGCCCTTTGTTTAGCCTGCTAACATGAAGCATACCAGCATGTGGTGTTAGCTGTATCTCTTACCATCTCTGTATCTCTTGATTGTGTAGTGACTGTTTACATAAGTCAACAATAGTTAATGTAATCTTTGTGTATTTGTATGGAGAGTGAATACACTGTATTCTGTTTCTGTTATTACAGTTTTACAAAAAAGGAAAATAAGGATCAGTAAAGCTCTGAAGAATGCCACGCGGTCTCCTGAGTGTTTACTGAAGCCATTTAATGTTTAGCTCACTGCATAAGCTGGACGTTCAGCTGAGGGCAGAAGAATCATCAAAAGTGGAGAAGTCTGTGACAGAGGAGACAGAAGAGCAGCAGAGAGAGATGGAGCAAGAGAGAGAAATAAAAGAGCAGGAGAGGGAGATGGAGAGATGACTTTGTGTCATCCATGAGGGATGCATTTGACATATGTTTCACATATTATAGCCCAACAAGTTACTTATAGCAATTTAAATACGAGCAATCAGTTTTTGGCAAATACCGGAAATCAGTTTTTGGCAGACAATCACTTTTTGGCACAACACCGGCTATTGCAGTTAATAATACAACAGCTTCTTGCCATTTTTTGTGTTTCTTTTTATCGCTGTGTAACTGAGTTCAATTGAAAGCCTGCATGCGCTAGTACCTCTTGCCACAAGTTCCCAGAATCCTTTGCAGTTTTACCCCTGAATGACGTCACATTTTTGGTGGGCCGGTCTCTAGTCAAAATGCCCGGGCCGATTTTTTGTCCCAGTCCAGCCCTGCTCAGGGGGCTGAATAATTACGCACACCCCACTTTTCAGTTATTTATTTGTAAAAAAAATGTTTGGAATCATGTATGATTTTCATTCCACTTCACACGTGTGCACCACTTTGTGTTGGTCTTTCACGTGGAATTCCAATAAGATTTATTCATGTTTGTGGCTGTAATGTGACAAAATGTGGAAAAGTTCAAGGGGGCCGAATACTTTTGCAAGCCACTGTACATGCTTCCCTTAGGCAGTATCATCAGATGACATAGCATACATTTTCACTGCTATGCAGATGACACTATCACACTATCTGTCCATGAAGCCAGATAACACACACCAATTAGTTAAACTGCAGGAATGTCTTAAAGACATAAAGACCTGGATGATCTCTAACTTTCTGCTTCTCAATTCAGATAAAACTGAGGTCACTGAGGCCCTGAAAATCTTAGAAATATGGTATCTAACCAGATTCTTACTCTAGATTGCATTACCTTGGCCTCCAGGAACTCTGTGAGGAACCTTGGAGTGATTTTTTTTTTCTTTTTTTTTTTCCCGCCTGTCCCGTTTGGCTCTTTTGCCATCAGAATTATTGTCTAAAGGCAAAGAAAGATGCCCAACGTTTTTACTTTACCAAATGGACCATCCCAGCCTTGCCGTATTGGTCTATTTGATTCACCTTTGCTTTTATTGTTTATTTTATTTTATTTTAACTTGCTAAACACAGAACAGACTTGACTGGAGAAAAGAAAAGGGAGAAAGAAAGAGGGAAAGAAAAACAGTGGGGAAGAGGAACAGTGATAAAGGGCAAAAAACCAACAAAACAAACAGACAGAAAAATACATATATCAATCACCTGGATCACCTGTTGAGAAAGAAAAAAGAGAAAAGCAAAAAGAGAGAGCAATATAATAAAGAAAATCCTCACGATGATCTATGTGAATATAACAGTAAATACTAAATATTAAACATTATTGTGCAGCACGTAAGATCGACAGCGCACAGTGTGCTTTGAGGTAGAAGCCAAAAAGGGTGTAGTTTGTGTGTGTGATCACCCGTGTGTACACCTGTGAGCATGAGCGCACTTGTATTTAACAGGTTCCTTCATGTAATGATCTGCTAGAGCAGGGGTCGGCAACCTTTCTGATGACGAGTGCCATTTAAAATTTCCTCAGAAGTCAGTGTGCCATATGATTGCATTAGCAATAAAGTTAATAACGCTCTATATTAACAGTTACACACTATATAGAACAACTTAATAGAATTATATTTGTTCGCAGATGTTGGCAGCTATCAGTGAATAGTTATCAGCTATTTTGAAACAACAACAAAAAACAGACACGTTTTATCCATAACAGCAAATTAACTGTACAACAGAAAATGCAAATGTTATCTATGGTCTCCTCACAACAATGATAAGAAAAATAAACTGGGCCAATATGGCATGTTTGTTAATACAGGGATACACATCTTAATCTGATCTCTGGTCTCCCACTCAGAGACGCAGGTCTCCAAGTGTCCAGCATTCGGACGGCTACCTGAGGACACTCATGTGAGAGAAAATCTGCTCACACAGATATGTAGAGCCAAATACTGTCAATAAGGCCTCTGCAATGTTCTGAAGACAGTTAAACTTGTCAGGTAGTGACGTCCAGCAGGTGAAAATGCAGGCTCCATGAACACGCACAGCTATGGATACCAGCTGCGTCTGAAGTTCTGCAAACTTTGACCCCCACAGACTCAAGCTTTTCAGTTCAATCAGCTGCATTTCGATGTCCTCTATGTCCAGCCAGTTAATGCGAGACAAAGCCAGCTGCTCATTAAAGCTTTCTGGTTTGATCAGAAAAGAAAACATTGGTCCAAACACCTGAAAGTCCCGAAAATGCATTGTGAATTCTGTCTCGAGTCTACGGATGTATCCGTGTATTTCCACAGTGCTGATGCTGCGCTGAGCGGACAGCCCCTGAAGCATTTGAAGTGTTGGAATGTGGAAATTTCAACATCGCTTGAAAAAACTGCCAGCTAGCAACGTCCCTCTCACTGGTAGGCGAGTTATTTTTAGCCAATTACAAGTTGAATCTGGTAGTTGGGGTTGTTTGCTAAGATACCATCATTAAGAAGCGGCACAACTAATGTGTCTATGCGAGCTGATTTGCTATGTGCACCGCTGGCCCAGCCATTTATTTTTTAATGCACCTTCTCAGATTAATTCACTGCGTGTCGTGCCCAGGGCTGGACTGGGACAAAAAAAATCGGCCCTGGCATTTTGACTAGAGACCGGCCCACCAGGTATTATAGGAAAAGCCATAAAGCCTTTGAATGAAAACGAACGGTGTTACAGTGACAGTGATGTACACTGTCTTGTTGGTATACTGTATGTATGATGTCTATACATTGTACATCAGATAAAAACTTTGGTTGTAAGATTCAGATAATTATTTATTAAAAGCTAGACATTTTAAATGAGAATAAGAAAGAAAAGTATTTCCTTGTGCCCCCCTTTCCCTGTTAATGCCCTACCTGACCTGCTGGCATAACTTTGCTAGACCCGGCCCTGCACAGTTACCAGCTGTCAGCTACTTAGAAAAGGATCCTGGTGTTATTTGTTTCTCAGAAACAGTTTATAACTTCCCTTCAACTCATTCATGTCACCTAAAAGGTAAACCTGTTTCTCCATCAGCTCTGATGATTCAGTAAGGACATCTCCTGGTTTCATCTTCATGTTTCCCTCTCACCACATATCCAAACCGACATCATGACCAGCAGCTTTACAGCTGTGGCTCCAGCAAACATCAGCTGATACTAGAAAGCAATATTAAATAAATTCTAACAACAGCTGATCAAGCTTAAACGTGCTGCTGTTGTTTAGCGCGACATCCGCTGGTTTCCACTTTCTGGCGCAAAGTGGGCGATAAACAAACAAGAGAGAAAAGCTGATCAGGTGATCATTGATCAGTTTCATGATTGAATGAGAGAAGCAGAGGCAGCTGTGCAGCGTAAAGACAGAATAAGTCCAGCTTTGTGTCTTTTTCCATTCTAGCTGAAGTACGGGACAAGCTGCGTTCCTTCTCAGTTCAATACGAAACGCGTAATATTTTCTCTGAATGCGTGACGATTCCATTTTTTAAGGGGCGGTTGGCAACTCTACTAACCTTATGAATAAAATAAAGTTCACTATCAGTAACATTATAGCACCCATCCGGGCTGTATATAAACTCCGTCATGCTAGCTAGTACGCAGTACGAGTTACTGTAACTGACTATAAAAAGTCAGCACAACGAAAATAAACTCCACCTAAACTTGGTTTATATCTGACCAGATAGACTGCAGGTCATAACTTCTTACCTGAAGTTCAGTTCACCTGACTCTCGTCCTCCTGCCTCCCCTTTCCCTCATCCACCTGCTGGCCTCTGTGGAAGCTCCGCCATTGCCACCACCAGTGTTGCCAACTCCTCAGTAAGGAAAATCGCTATTGGTTGTCCTAAAAGTTGCTAGAAGTCGCTAAATGACGTCATCACCTAATTTGCATAATTGGTCATGCTAATGTAATTGTAACCTATGTTGTTGGAGAGAGAAATAACATCGTGGAAGAGACATAAAGTGAGTAAAAACGTCCTAAATGCATTTAGAGTTTATTTAGAACTACAAATTAAATTTCTTTTAGCAATTATTGTTTTTTTTAATGTCACAATTCCAACCCTGCTCCTTTACCCGGGCTTGGACCGGCAAAAGTGACCCGAAATAGGCACTCTGGTGGAGTTACTTTGTGTGTGTGTGTTTACAAGTAGTTTTAAACCTTGTGATCCACAAAACAGCATAAGAGTAAAAGAGTAAAAGAAGAACTGACTGCACAGCACCCGCTGCTTGTTGAGAGTAAAAGCGATACGCGCTTTCACGTCTTTTTTTAGCGACTTTTTTTTAGAAAAAAAGTCGCTAAGGGGTCTGAAAACTCGCTAAATATAGCGACAAAGTCGCTAAGTTGGCAACACTGGCCACCACCAAACAACTGAGTCATTTTTACACATCGGCCAGCACCTGGCCAATCCACCATCTTTCATTGTTTATACCGTTACAAAATAAAAAAAACCCAAAAAAACCCCCCATAAAAACGAAAAATCACCATTGGCAATCGGACACATGCCCAGTATGCCCGATGGCCAGTCCAGCTATGGTCGTGCCATCAGTTAACCCTTCGCGTGCCAACTGTGGCACACGTGCCCAGGGTTGCCGACCCCTGTGCTAGAGGGTGTGGGGAGCCATAGCCACGTCCTCCAGGGCATGAAGCAGGTATGGAGGAGATCAAGGCTCCTTGGAGTGATTTTTGACCAGGATATGTCCTTCAACGCACATATTAAACAAATATGTAAGACTGCTTTCTTCCATTTGCGCAACATCTCTAAAATTAGAAATATCCAGTCTCAGAGTGATGCTGAAAAACTAGTTCATGCATTTGTTACTTCTAGGTTGGACTACTTTAATTCATTATTATCAAACTCCCTGAAAAGCCTTCAGTTAATCCAAAATGCTGCAGCAAGAGTCCTGACAGGGACTAGAAAGAGAGCGCATACATATTGGCTTCCTGTTAAATCCAGAATTGAATTCAAAATCCTGCTCCTCGCATACAAGGTCTTAAATAATCAGGCCCCATCTTATCTTAATGACCTTGTAGTACCATATCATCCCATTAGAGCACTTCGCTCTCACTCTGCAGGCCTACTTGTTGTTCCTAGAGTATTTGAAAGTAGAATGGGAGGCAGAGCCTTCAGTTTTCCTGCCCCTCTTCTGTGGAACCAGCTTCCAGTTTGGATTCGGGAGACAGACACTATCTCTACTTTTAAGATTAGGCTTAAAACTTTCCTTCTTTCTAAAGCATATAGTTAGGGCTGGATCAGGTAACCCTGAGTCCTCCCTTAGTTATGCTGCAATAGGTGTAGACCGCTGGGGGATTCCCATTATGCATTGAGTATTTCCTTTTCAGTCACCTTTCTCACTGAACATTGTATTAATAGACCTCTCTGCTGAATCACACTTATTATTAATCTCTCACTCTCTTCCACAGCATGTCTTTCATCCTGTCTTCCTTCACTCACCCCAACCAGTCGCAGCAGATGGCCGCCCCTCCCTGAGCCTGGTTCTGCTGGAGGCTTTTTCCTGCTAAAAGGGAGTTTTTCCTTCCCACTTCTGCCAAAGTGCTTGCTTATAGGGTGTCATATGATTTTTGGGATTTTTCACTGTATGTATTATTGTAGGACCTTACAATATAAAGTGCCTTGAGACGACTGTTGTTGTGATTTGGCGCTATATATAAGTAAAATCGAATTGAATTTAATTGTACCCTGCCTCTATCACTATGACGGTGGACGTGGACTCCAAATTCTGTTTTTTAGCCAAAATGTTTTTCATCATCATTGATCATTTTATAGTGCTACTGTTGTCATAATCCATTATTGTTATGACTAATAAATGTTGTGCTTACACTGAGCTTTGGTACATTTCATTAGACCTACAAAATAGCCCGAGGAGGTTTGGGTTTTTTTTTTTTTAGAAATATTTGTGTGCCACGTTTATTTTGAATGACATTTACAAACTGTTATTTGTGAAGTATGTAATGCCAATCACCTATCAACACTCGGTGGGGTGGCTGTAGCTTAGGTGGCAGAGCAGGTCAGCTACTAATCAGAAGGTTGGTGGTTCGATCCCAGGCTGCCTCCTGGCTGCATGCCAAATATCCTTGGGCAAGATACTAACCCCGTGTCTGCCTACTGGTGGTGGTCAGAGGGCCCGGTGGCGCCTGTGTCCGGCAGCCTCGCCTCTGTCAGTGCGCCCCAGGGCAGCTGTGGCTACAATGTAGCTTGCCATCGCCAATGTGTGTGTGAATGGGTGAATGACTGAATGTAGTGTGAAGCGCTTTGGGGTCCTTAGGGACTAGAAAAGCGCTATACAAATTTACCATTGTTACCATTAAGTGTTTTTGTAAAAGAGAAAACCTAAAAATTTATTCTGTTCATCTCTCTCTGGTGATCAATGGTAGTGCTGGTCTGGACCCTATTTTGACTGAATCTTCAAGAAACCAGTTTGAGATGATCGGAGGTTGTGACATAGTGTGTGATCCTGCTGGAAGCAGCAATAAGAAGACTGGCACACTAAAGGCAGGGACACGGTCAGAAGCAGGCCGTGGAATTCAAATACAATTGGTATTAAGAGGCTCAAAGTGCAAAGAATAAATCTTCCATACCATCACTGACATCCTGAACTGTTGACATAAGGCAGGATGGAGCCATGCTTTCATGTTTATGTCAAATTTATGCAAAATTCTAATCCTACCATCCAACACAAATCAGCTCTTCAGACCAGACAATATTTTTCCAATCTTTGTTTTTCCAACTCTGGTGAACCCAAGTGAACTGTATTTTTCTGTTCTTAGCTAACAAGGATGAATGTGCTGTGCATTTAGAGATGCTGCTCTTCATATGATGGTTATGCCTATCTACATATGAATATCTAGTGGTTATTTGAGTCACTGTTGCCCTCCTATCAGCTTCAGGCAAAAAAAAAAAATAGCTCTGGTTGTTCTGACTTGGCAACATTTTATTCCAAATCCCCTTCCTAATATAACCTTGCAGTGATTTGCATTGTGGACTGAAATTGAACCACAACTTCCTACTTGCCAAGCCAACTGTGGAGCCAAAAATAAATTTTATATATAGATATATATATATATATATATATATATACTCTAGTTTTACCTTCAAATGATTGACCGATATCTAGTCACTTCTTTTCTTAGACTTAGACATTGATTGCTATATAAAAAAAATTGTATTTCAGTTCCAATCTCGCTGATACATAGTTTAATTTGTTTTAAGTAAGTGTGATCACCAACAATTAAGAAACAATGCTGAATTACAAAAAAAGATCTCAAAATCACTAACTGTCAGTTAGTCAGGTACTGAAAAACTGAATGTTTGTAGCACTTATGAGGTCACTGACACATTTGTGGCTAATATGGTCCGCTGCTGAGCAGTCGTATGGCAGAGCCGCTCCTAACTTTCAAGGATTCAACCACTTATTTAACTGAATTTCCATTCAAATTCTAACTTTACTGGAAGTGCCAAATACGAAAAAAACCCACGATGCCTCCCAAAACTACGAAGCAACATCCAAAACAGCAAAAGCCTAGCCTTGTCCAATATCTGGAACAACAAGCTAGTGAGGTTAGGGAAGATGAGCTAACTACAGATGCTAATGCTAGCAAAGTTGTCCCGACATCCATACTTCAGTCAATGCAAGAAGACTTTGGGAAAAGATTTGATACTATGCTTGCCGAAATCAAAGCCGTGAGATGTGACATACAACTTTCGGTAACCCGTGTAGCACTGGCAGAGGACAGAATTGGAACAAACAAGGACAGCATTGCTACTGTTAAAGCTACGAACACCGCCATGGAAACAAAGTTGGAGATACTGTGTCCCAAAACGTCGGCTGCATCCTTCGGAGGCCGCATTTGAAGGCCGATTACGTCACAGCCAGGCGACGAAGGCTGTCCCAATTCCTCAACTCCTTCAAATGCGGCCGACAAATGCGGCCGACAAATGCGCCCTTCATTTCCCCAAATTTGAAGGATGAGTCGGGTGTGTCCTTTGTGGCCCACCATATCCCAGAATTCATAGCGCAGCCCAGGCAATTTCAGTTTCCAACAATGGCGGCCGCTACTAAGTTTTAAAATTACAAATATTAATCTTTCTGGGTCACAAAAATAAACGTTTAACATATTTTCAGGTAGCTGTGTAAATTTCAAATATCTGCTTGGTTTATCAAGACATCGCTTATTTGCAAAAGTGCGCCGATGTCTTCGGAGACGTCTGTTACCCACCCGCTCGATAGCTAGCCAGTGTTCAATGGTCACTCGAGCCGGCGAGAGCAGGAACTCCCGGCTTCATCGTTTTCAGACCCCCGCTGTCTTTTGCCACTCAGGTTAAACATGATATATAAGTCACTCGGATAACTTAAAAATGTAATTGTTTGGCTTTTTTTTCTGTATTTTATTTGTTACGGAGTAAATCGGTTTGGCTAGGATCAAAGTTTTTAGATTATTTGATTTAATAAAACTTTATTTTTCCATCAGGTGGGTTCCTCGGGGATTTTCACACAGCTGAATAAACGTCAAACAGAAAACTGTTTAAACAGAAGATTGACATGGTCAAGAATTTAGGCCTGTTATATTTTAGATAGCAAGGAGCAGACAGCCGAGTTTATTAAACTCCACCGACACAGCGGTGACACAAATCTGAAGGCTAGACCATTTTAGCAGGTCACAAATCAAACAAACACACTGTGTGGGAAGGAAGATTGCTACGAACCATACTTAAAAGCAGCTCAAAAGAAAAAAGACGGTATAGAGACAGAATGCGTCCGGATGCAAAGAGACGGTACTTGCAAAAAATAGCATGCATTGGAAATGTGGACCCACATGAAACAACGGCAGTGGAGTAGAAACCCTGAAGACCAACCGCTATTGACTTAGCCTGATATATTTTCGTACTTGTGGAGTCAGTGCATACATGGTGAACCAATTTCACAATTATAAATGTCTGGAGGTGCACATCCAATTCACCAATGGTTGGATACAAGATTTGGCTATTTTTAGCCTCCACGTCGTGAATACGCCATCATTCAAACAAAGGTAAGTTACCTTGAGTACTACGAGTAAAATGTGTTTGATTTTCCTCCGAATATTCAGATTAGTGCAAGCATAAATTCATTCATGAGGGGGAAATTACAGTGAGAACATGTTGAGGCTCTGTTAGGTGGATAACATAGTGAGTTCAGTGCATTGATGTGACACTGTCCTGAAGGATTTAGTCATTCTCTATGGTTAAAGAAATTGCACTAATTAATTCATATTTATTATAAATAATCCTAATTACACATCTTGCTTCTTTGTTTGTGTGCTGTGTAACTAAAAATACATTCTATTTTTGTTTTATAGATTGATTAATGACTTGCAGAATCTCTTTATCATATTAAGTTATTTGTAATTGTCACTTAAAGTCGAACTTTATGCTTTCTCCCTCTTGAAAGTGATTACATCCTTGCATTACATACTTTCCCATATGGAAAAGATATATATAAATCTTATAAAGTTTGTATCTGTCTTGTGTGAAACTTGTATGAAAAGCATATAAGAGTGAAAACAGATATAAGATCCCTTGAAAAATTATATAATGAAACTTGTATGTTTTGCATACTTACTAAAACAATATATGAAAGTAATGAGAAAGTGGTCACTTTCATGAGTAAATCATATAAGTTTTTAGTATTTCTTTTCCATATGGGTTAGGTTCATTTTTTGCTGGCAGATTAAAAAAAACAAACAAACAAAAAAAAACAAAAAACAGGCAGATTTAGAATATAACATGCAGCGTTCTATAGTTGGATACATAAAAAGATAAAAAATTACATGTATGCTCTAACTTTCTAAACACTTTGTTACATTTATGATAAATGTAGATAGAACACATTTGTGTCGGCCTTGGCTCATTAAAGTTCTTGTCTTTAAATTAACTTTGTCTGTGTGTGTTTCAGGTACTGCACTCTCAAAGACTGAATGAACCAGCATTGCAGCCTCTTGTCATTGTAAGCATCACAGGGAAGGTTGAACTGCACCTGTATGGCCAGAGTTGCGGACACCTGCACCCATGTCACTGCTCTTCTGTTTAAAGTAAAGCAACAGTGAGGATCCGTGGCACAAGGACTGTTACAGATGAACCTGCTCACTGGGTTTTGCTGGGTAATATGACCAAGATACAGTCAGTGGTTGGCCATAAGATAGACTTCTCCTCTTTAGCTGCCCCAAAAGAGGCTCTCAATCAAACCATAAACAGACCATTCGTAGTGATAGGTAAAAGAAGCCATCCTCAAAAAATAAAAATTCCACCTGCTACTGTGGAGGAGGAGTTGTCTCAACTGTTGGGAAAATACTTCTCCAAGCATAGTTCTGTTCTGAATGTTATAACGTTGTATTTATGCCTGAAGTGCATTGCCATGTAAATATTTGCATTTACTGAATATGTACTTACTAAGTAACACTGTTCAAAAGTTGAATAAAGAAACAAATTAATGGTTGACTTTTTTTTTTAAATTAAAACCACTTTGTAGGACATCACATCAGTAACAATGTAGAGTCCATGTCGTTTATAGTTAACATAAAAAAAACAAAAAGTTAACATAAAACGTCTATGTTCACCCTCACATAGAAGAAGTAATCTGATTGGCATGGTGGTGTGTAGCATGTAGTTAGAAGCAGGGATTTCGTAGTACCCCATGTGTAGCGTTGGAACCCAGTCAGGATTTGTTTCAGAGCGCATTGTAAATAAAACTAATAGGCTATAAAGAGTAATATGAACTTATTTAGAATGTACCTGAATGAAAATGTCTGGAGCACACCAACAGATATCTGTGGATAGTAGAGAACTGGATATCGGCTCGTCTCACAGCTGCTATCCAGGTTAGATGCCTTCTTTTGGTAACATCCGATACATAAGTTCCCTCACGTTGCTTCCAGGTGGGGAAACGATAAAAAGAGAGCCCATTTTCCAGCTTATTCCCTTCCCGATGGTGCGATCTAACATTACAACCTACAACACAGCAAGTGTGTACCATTGCTGATGCTATCCCTGTGCTTTTGCTCCTTTAGCACTATGTTTGACCTGCTAAAATGGCACCTCTGCGGTTATGCCCCCTCCCATGAAATCACGCTCCAAAGCCATAGCTGAAGAAATAATATTCACTTGGTGGGCCTCCTTGAAGGAGAAGAGGGCAAAGATATGTGTGGATTCCTAACTAAGTGGATCCCAGAGGTGCTGGGGATTCAATCCTTCCCAGAACCCATAGTGAGCCCAGCCCCAGAATCGGGAGACCCCGGCATGCTTCAAAGTCGACAGTAAATCCATCACGTCCCCGTGAGGTGATAATGAAGTTTTTAAACTCTGCTGATAAGGTTCGGGTTCTAAGAATTGCCAGGCAAAAGAGTAGTGTACTTTATAAGGGCAAGAGAGTCATGTTCTTTCCAGACTTCTCAGTGGAGCTCCGTAAACAACGAAGGTTGTTTGACCCAGTAAAAAAACAGCTGTTAACCCTTCGCATTCCGGACCTCCGTTTTGGTATTATTTACCCAGCAAGGATGTTGATAACCTTTCAAGGGGACCAACATATTTTTGACAATCCATCTGAGGCAAGTTCATATGTACAACAGCTCAAGCCAAATGGACGAGAGAATGTTACGACCTGAAAGGCAAATGTTCACTTACTGGTAAAGCTCCTGTCGTCATGATTGTAATATTGGATTTAAGAATAATTTCATTCCAGGCCATACATGGCCTGATTTAATCTTTTTTTTTTCATTATGGCGGCAATTAACTGTTATTATTTTATAATATTTGACCATCCATTCTTAGTTAATTTGTTCTACTTTATTAGTTTTATTAATTGAGAGCAGCTTTGTTCTTTTGTTTGTTTGCTTGTTTGTTTTGGCTGTTCTTTGTGTTTGGCTGCTTCTCTGCAAGGTATGGCAGATGGTGGATCGGCCGTGAACATTAGGCGGGTCTGTTTAAATTGGGAAGGGTCAGGTTCATACCAGTGTGAATCGCAAACGCACCCTGGTTTAGTTTGTTTTTTGTGGTCTAATGTTACACTTTGTGCACCTGAAAAAGTCTTTTGTTTTTTTGTTTTTTGTTTATTTGGTTTTTTTGCACTACTGTGTTTCTTTTTTCTAGATACGTCTAGATATTTCCTATTATAAATGCCGACGGCTCCAGATCTGAATATAACCTCCTGGAATGTTCGAGGGTTGAATAAAGTAGTTAAACTGAAGTTATGACTCGAATTAGACAAATTAAAGCTCAAGTAATATTTTTACAAGAGTAAGAGTTAGAGTAAGGAGACGATGGCCGGGTCACGTTTTTCATGCTTCATATAATTCTCAATCCAGAGGCGTAATTACACTAATTCATAACTCAGTACCATTTAATCTTGTTAACATTATTAGTGATTGTTATGGCAGATATTTTATTGTCCAATGTGAGATAGCGTCACACAAATTGAACTTGGTTAATATATATGAATGCAATAATGACAACCCATCTTTTTTTAGAAATCTATTTTGTTATTTCCAGGATAAATCATTATTGGGGGAGATTTTAATTGCACACTTTATTCAAATGTTGATAAATCAAGCGGAGTCGATTCAGCTCATAAGCAGTCTAGAAAGGAAATACTACAATTTATGACTGCATTCACTTTAGTTGATGTTTGGAGAAACATGCACCCAGATAAGATTACTTTCTCTTGCTACTCTAGCACTCATGGGACCTTTTCCAGAATTGACTATTTCTTACTTTCTGCATCCTTGGTATCCATGGTAACTAAATCCTGGTGTGATAGTATTGTCATATCAGATCACTCCACCATTTCATTTCAACTATATTTACCCAGCTTACCATTATTTACCACTAGATGGCGACTGCAATCTTTCTGGTTGAAAGATCCAGAATTCTTGGAACACATTGGAAAGCAAATAGATTATTACTTTGCTTATAATACAACTCAAACCACGGCTACTTTAAAATGGGAGGCCTTTAAAGCTTTCCTGAGAGGGCAAATGATCAGTTAAGTTTTAAACATAAAGCATCTAGGAAAAGGAGAAAAAGATAAAAGACATTGAGGAAGAGATATTTATATCCAAATCTAATGCTCTAGTTCTAGAGTTAAATAAACTCAGAGCTAAATTAAATATTTTGTCATTAAATAAAGCTACTAAAAGTTTATTAAGACTGAAACAGTCATATTATGAACAGGGTGAAAAAGCAAGTAAAATACTGGCTTGGCGTATTTAACAGGCTCAGGAAAGAACAATAAATTCTGTAACTACAGATGAAGGACAGATCACAGCTGATCCTAAACATATTAACGAGTCTTTTTGTATTTTTTATAAACAGCTATTCAAAATTGAGCATTTAAAGCCATTTTCATCAAAACAAAAAGATTTTTTGGATCAGCTGCATTTTCCTAGACTACCGGAAACGATATGGATGAACTAGAGCTTAATATAACAGTAGAAGAAATTACTAATGCTACAAGGAACATGAAAGGGGGCAAAACTCCTGGACCTGATGCAATACCAATAGAAATATTTAAAATATTTAAAGACAGTTTGATCCAGCCCTTATTGGATATGTATCAGGAATCATTTGAATCTGGGTCTCTCCCCCCTCCATGTAATATTGCAACAATTACCCTATTATTGTAACCTAATAAGCCAGCAATACATTGTAGTTCTTATAGACCAATTTCACTGTTGAATTATGACTACAAAATACTTTGCAAATTATTAGCTATGAGACTAGAGACACTCTTGCCTAAGATGATTCACTCAGGGGTTTCACAATATCCAGAGTGTCATGAATATAATCTATGAGAAAAAAGAGACCAGAGAAAATGCATTAATCTCAAGGATGCTGAAAAAGCCTTTGACAGGATTGAATGGCCATTTTTATTTGAAGTTTTGAGAAAGTTTGTTATTGGAAAGAGATTTTTTAAATGGATTCAATTGATATACTCCAATCCTCAAGCAGAGATTTTAACTAACGGTCTTTTTCCCACACCATTCAGACTCTATCGCGGTACTACACAAGGTGCCCTTTGTCACCTCTCTTGTTCACCTTGGCAATTGTGTCTCTTGCAATGGCAATTTGGAATCATAAATACATATCAGGAATTAAAGTAGGCAATGTTGACCACCGTATTGCCCTATATGCAGATGATATGATCCTGTTCTGCACCAATTTAAACAAATCAATACCATCCATATTAAGTCTTATTAATACATTTAGTACATTTTTTGGTTATAAAATAAATTTTAATAAGTCTGAAATATTATTTTTGAATAAAAATGAACGACAAAATCCTCCAGTTTCTGCAAAGTCCTCCCTTTCTGCGATCTGAACATAGGTTTACTTATCTGGCTGTGAAATTAATTCCCTCAATTGAAAATATTCTTGCATCCAATTATAATTCCTTAACGACGTGAATTACTACACTCCTAAATAGATGGATGAAATTACCTATATCTTTAATTGATCGTATTAATATACTAAAAATGTCAATTTCGCCCAAATATCTTTACCTTTTTCAATCAATATCTCTCTCTCAACCAAAATCTTTCTTTTAAGATTTGCAAAAACTATTCCCAAACTTTATTTGGAATAATAAAAGACCAAGGCTCAGAATCTCCTTACTATACCTTCCTTATGAAAGAGGGGGTTTACAACTTCCTAATTTAAAGTGGTACTTCTGCTCAAATCAGAGCAGCAATGTTTTATTTTGCTAATGAGCAGACTCCAGCGTGAGTTTCTATGTAGTCTACAGAAATCAAAATTCCCCCTAACTTATATCTTTACTCAGCCAACAGGAAAGCACTACTTAAGCAAACTAAGAACCCCTTTTTTAAAAAACACTGTAATGATCTGGTATGAAACACATAACTACTTGGGAGAAACGTCACAACTTTCTAGGTTCACTCCAATATTTGGAAATAACAGCTTTCCTCCTGGTAGGGCGGATGCAGGCTTTAAACTTTGGTTCGATCAAGGTATAAGAAAAGTGTCTGATATGTTTAGGAATAATACTCTTATGGCTTTTGAACAGCTTAGAAGTACATTTTCTATTCCTGTCAAACATTTCTTTTTAAATTTCTTCAATTAAGAAATGTTATCTTAACCACACAAGGTAACAGCTTTGAAATCCCCACCTACTCCTCTCTAGAGAATACAGTTATAAATCATCTAAATGAGAGAGGCCAAGTTTCTGCATTGTACAAATTATTTATGGAAAATTCCAAAGAATCAACACAGTCTATTTTAGAGGCATGGAGGAATGATTTGCAAATGGATATAACAGATGACGATTGGTATAAATCATGCTTCTTGTGTCATGGTCCTGGGCCATGTTGGCCCAGTATTCTTAGTTTTCTTGTATGTTTGTATTTTGTTCCCTATTTAGGTCATGTTTCCTGAGTTGCCCTGTTGTGTTGTTCCCTAAGTGTTTTCCCTTCGTGGCTTTTACCCCCTGTGTGCCCCTCTGTGTATCTGTGAGCCCTCGTCTCTCCTTATGTTTTATTCCATGTTTCCCCTGCCCGTTATGTTTAAGTTCTCCCCGTGCTCTCTCTCCCCCCTGTGTGCCCTCTGTGTATTTATGAGCCCTCGTCTCCTTATGTTTTATTCCATGTTTCCCCAGCCCATTATGTCTGTGTTTTCCCCGTGCTCTCTCTCCTCCTGTCTGAACCTCTGTACTTCCTGTTTGACTCTGCCCGTCTCCCGTCAGTGTTATGTTCACCCCGCCCTGTCTCGTTATGGTTATCTGTGTCAGCTGTGTTCCCCGTGTGTTCCCACTTTCCTCGTTAACCCTCTGTGTATTTCTGTCTGCGTCTCCCTCTGTTCGGCGTCGCGTTCTCCCTCATGCTGCGTGGATTTCCCTGTGTCTCTCTCCGAGTATTAGTTTATTGTTCCCAGTTTAAGTTTTGTATTTTCCTGTCATCTTGTCAGCAATAAAGCTGCCTTTTGAGTTCATCCCTTGAGTCCGTGAGTTTTGCGATTGGGTCCTCATCCTGCCTGCCACGCAGCGATACATGACATCTTGGCCCAGAGTCAGACAATTAATCCAAACTACTTCAACATAAATGGTTAACAAGACAATATATTACTCCATCAAAAATGCATCATTTTAACCCAAACATCCCAGACACCTGTATTAAGTGTGGAGTGGATAGGAGTTCTTTATTTCACTGTGTATGGGAATGTCCACATGTGAAAGTTTTTTGGGAAAAGGTAATAAATCTGTCCAATCATTGGTGATGTGATTCCACTCAATCCCAACATGTGTATTTTAAATATATACACAAATAATTTTGTACTTGCTGCAAACAATAGAGCTCTGTTAACGATCGACTTTTGGAAGCCAAGCGCTGTGTTGCTATGTGTTGGAAAAATCAAAAAATATGTGGACTATCTCAGTGGTTTAATGGACTGACATCTATACGATCTATGGAGGAAATAACTTATGCATTAAGAAATAAACTGTTTTGGGCTATATGGTCAAAATTCTACAGCTTTTTGGTGAACTGTAACGTATACACTGTGGACTTAACGGCTTGAAGTGCTAACTTGATTTGTATATCTGCCCTTACCTTCTGTTATGGTTTGTTTTGTTTTTGTTTTTATTTATTTATTTTTTATTTTTTTATGCTCACGGTGTATTAAGTAAAACTTGTTAAAACCAATAAATAAATATAAAAAAAGAAAGTGATACATTTTCTCTAGCAGTCAGAAAGTTGTTCATAGTAAAAAGGCTTTTTTTTTTGTCCTGCTTTACTTACACGACTTTCTGCTTGCGTGCAGTGTCTGGGTCTGAAGCAGTGTACTGCACCACGACTTCATCCACAGCAAGGTCCTCTGGTTTTACCACAAGCTTCTCCTTTGGATCAAATATTGGAGCTTCATTCACATCTCTCACACTCACCACCACTGTGGCGGTAGAAGTGACCACAGAAACACCAGGAGCAAAAGGAATCTCATTCTCCACTGAAACCAACAGAGTGTGCTTGCTGGCCCTCTCAACGTCCAGCTCCTGGTTGGAAGGAAGGAAGAGAAAAAACACATAATAAGGGTGTTGGCACAGATTTTTATTAGGTAACAAGAAATCACACAAAATGCTTTCTGTCAACTAAATAAAATATTCATAGATGATAAATATCACTTAATATTATGAATGAATTCCTGATTTTCTTCCTACCTTTGCAGTAGAAAGGATTCCTTCGTGTTTGTTAGTTCCCGTTTTTACTGTGAAAAGTTCATCAGGATCACCACTGACGATCTTGAACTTGGCGTTCCAGGCTGGAGTTTGTGGTTCATCCTCATCTGTTACTATCATCCTAACCACCTCAACATCCTTTTTGTTTTCATCAACTGTTGCATTATACTGTGAGAAAATAAAGGAGGGGTCAGAAATCACAGCAGTGAAAACAGGTGTAAAGCCTCAATCGGAATGGAGAATAATAATAATGATGGATAGGATTTATATAGCGCTTTTCAAGGCACCCAAAGCGCTTTACAATGCCACTATTCATTCACTCACTGATGGAGGAAGCTACAGTTGTAGCCACAGCTGCCCTGGGGCAGACTGACAGAAGTGAGGCTGCCATATCAGCCCCTCTGGCCAACACCAGTAGGCGGTAGGGTAAAGTGTCTTGCCCAAGGACACAACAACCAGGACAGAGAGCCCGGGGATCGAACCGGCGACCTTCCGGTTACAGATGCGCTTCCCAACCCCCCTGTCTGTGTCATGATATTAGGTTCATTATTTTATGCAAGTCTACAACTGTGCAGTAAATAAATTTAATTCACTAACCATGTGGCACATTTATTTTTTTACTGCATTTTTAGGTTTTTCATGTGCTGTCAAAGACTCAACATTCTCTATACAAACCAGGAACACACTATGAATCTCGTTGGGGCTGATCAAACAAGACAATTTCTTTTGTGTTGCACAAAAAAGCCACAACGCACAGTTTATGTTGCTCATTAGTTTTCTTGCTGTTTGTTTTGAAAGATTTAGATTCATTCAAACTTTTGCCACTTATTGGAAGATCATTTTGCATGTACATATAAATTTATTGTTGTCATTGTAGGTTTTTGCTCTATCAGTATGTGTGAGTGCAACATTAATAATGCAGTTAGATACAGGATGAATGTGTTCTGCTTTAACAGAGTGAAAAAGCAGCAGTTAAACAGGAAGTTTCCAGTTACTTCATACTTACTGAGCTCTGAGTGAAGACTGGAGCGTTGTCATTGCTGTCCGTCACCGTGAGGATGACTTTGGTTTGTCCAGTTAACCCTTCTCCTTTCATATCTGCTGCTTGTACTGTCAGAGTGTACTGTGGATATTTCTGTTAAGAGACGAGGACTGTTAAGGTAGATCAGCTCATCAACAGGAAGGAAGCAACACTGACATCAGTTTACAGACCTCTATAACACACAGCTTTCAAACTGACTAAAGCTCTTCATCTATGAAGGCCTGGCATTCTGCTGAAAAGCTCAAGCTAAACTCATTTAATAGTTTGCTTATAATAAAAACCTGTAAACTTGATGCTAATAACTGATATTAGCCTTGGCCAAACTTTATAAAAATAAAGTATTCCTTGATCAGTTGGCATGAGCCTGTTTGCAGTTGCTCTGTCAAGTCAGTCTCAAAGAGTTTTACGATGCTGCACCAAAAATGCTCTGACCTCCCTTAGTTTGCATGGAAGACACTGACTTTTCTGACAAAATATTCGTCAAGTATAAATAGTTTGTCTTGAAGTATGACACAAACCAGAAATGTAGACAGTCTCTAAAGTATAGGTATAGTTTGCGTCACAATTAAATTTCACTATCAGGCAGGCAGACTACTGATCCTGATTCATTATAAAATGCTTTTCTTCAGCCCTTAGGTGTAAAAGGACACTTATATGCTAAATATGTTTAACAAATCTTACCTCTCTGTCTAGTCCTTTACCAGTGACTCTGATGCTTCCAGTAACTGGGTTGATTTCAAACATGTTGTCAGTGGGCAGCGGTGGGTCCTGGTTCAGAATACGATAGCGGAGCTCTGAGTTGTCAGTATTTGGCTCATCATCATCTTTGGCCTCAACCCTAACCACCTCAGTCCCTGGAGTGGAGGAATTCAGAAAAAGTAACTCAAGAGCATAAGTTTCCGAAGGTCTTCACATTGCTTGATTTAAGAGATTTTCTACATAAAATTGGACTTGAGGCAAAGAGTCTGCTAATTTCCTTCCAACCCAAATCATTCTC
Organism: Simochromis diagramma; assembly: GCF_900408965.1. NCBI lineage: Eukaryota > Metazoa > Chordata > Actinopteri > Cichliformes > Cichlidae > Simochromis > Simochromis diagramma. The sequence goes on along the minus strand of NW_024386935.1, from coordinate 942,246 downwards.
TGTCATTTTGATTTTCTGGGTATTGTTAAGGAATCAACATATATTGTTAGTGCTTATTTTCTGATTATATTGTTTTATGTATTTTAGTTATGAAGGCTTGTAAAGCAAGGCCAGTTTGACTCACAAACTAAGTGCTCATGTGATACCCACTAATGTGTGATCACATTTATGTGAATTCATTTAAGTAATTTCACTTTCAATGTAAGTGATATTTCCATTTGGAAATGCCCTAAATAACTACAGTAATTGTAACAGGAAACTTGGTAACTACCCTGGGATATTTGTAGCGGACGCTTCATTTTTATACCAATAGGTGGCAGTGTGAGACCATGGTTTGGCCTGTTGTTAGCAGCCTGAAGCGCATGCTCCGCGCTGTTTTCTCATAATGGCGGAGTATTCAGGAAACGGCAAGCCACGTCTCCCTGTCTGATCATTTCTCTCCTGTTTACAGGTTCGTATCGTGCCCGAAATAGAATATAATAGCAATCACATCCATTATATAGCATAGACTAACCATTACGGTTGGAAAGTGAAAGCGTACAACATTGTGTAGTACAGTAAATTACACTTTTGTAAGTATTTGTTTACGGCTTTAGCAGCATGCTAAGGTTAGCATGTTAGTTTGGGTCGCACACCTCCTATGCTCTGTGATGTTAGTGATCGGCTCCACCGTTATTCTGTATTGTTTTAGTATCTTGTTTCTGCCATAAAGTGTTTCCGTGAATTCAGTGCACATGTCAAGATGGTGCTGATTATACCATTCTTTCAAGCTATTTGAGATTTATAGATTTGTCCTGTTGGAATTCATTTTGAACCAAGTCTTACAAGAAAATTGGTCATGTTTATAACATTGGAATGTGTTATGGAGAATGTGTGTGTGAGCTATGTTAAGAATAAGTAAATACACAGTTGTAATACTGTAAAAGTAATGAAAGGAGTGCATAATTGTGAATTTGAATAAATAATGGCGGAGTATTCAGGAAACGGCAAGCCACGTCTCCCTGTCTGATCATTTCTCTCCTGTTTACAGGACACATATATAGCTGTCTACAGGTGCTGCCACCCGGTACCTGTAACAGTTTTCTGGGGGCTCGTCCGGGATCAGTCCTGCCTTTGAGGCTGGGAGCTGATCCAGTAATACCGGTACTTTGGGCCAAGAGTGGCAAGAAAACACCAACAACTCCAGTCTGCTGGTTGTTACCTACACCTGCTGCTGCCTGATGGAGAATAGATGCTACTGATTGTGCAGGAAATGCATTGGCCATGTGTCACAACTAGCGCAATGGACAAGAAGTAAGGAAAAATAGACAAATAAGGACTGCTTGGTGCTGCTTGGTGCTGCTTGGTGCTGCTTGGTGCTCGGACCATCGCCCATCAAGGCAAAAACTGTACGAAAGCTGACATTGTGTGACCCACTGCAAGGGATAGGGAAGCAACCATGGCGGAAGGTGAGAGGAGGAGCTTGGTGTGGGCCATCAAGAAAGACCTTCTCACCCTCTCTGCTGATGAACTGTTCCAGATTGCCAAGTCTCTGGGTCCAGTGCCAGGAGTGGATCAGTCTTGCCTTAAGTCAGGGGATGAAGACAGCTGCTTCGAGTACATCAGTGGTTTCATGTGCAGTAAGGCTTTATTAGAGTCAGAAGATCAGGGCATGTCACACTTATTGTCACTGAAAGATGTTGTTGATGCTGTTACCCAGGGTCATGTTTCTGATTTGCAGATACAGGCTGCCACTGGTAATGATTCATGTGATCTATGTCCAAATGCTCAGCCTCATAATGTCAGTGTTGAAATGAGTCCAACTAATGCAATGTTTTTAGAAGATGGTCATAATAGTGGTACAGAAGTAACTGACAGTGTGACCCAGAATACCAGCTCTACTGCTGTTTCCCAACGTGATATAGAACTACAAAAAATACTCTTCAGTTACGAAGAGCTCTCTAAGAAAATTAAGCAGTACATGCCCACATCAGGTTCTCAACTCACCTCTCAGACACCATCACAGGCTCATTGTAGAAGCACACCACACAATGACAGCTTAGTTGAAACTCAAGCACCCATGAGACATGACAAGGTGGTGTCCCTAAGAGACTTGTCTTACCTCCATCGCAGGGAGTTTAAGATTCACGGGGGCCAGATTGGAGACCAGGGATCAGACATCAGTTATAACAGCATCTGCCGCCAGATTGAAGAGGGTCTCAAAGAACAGTTTAATGATACCGAAATTGTGAGGGCTGTCATGAGAGTTATCAAACCTGGTAATTTCAAAGACATGCTAATGAACAAGGATGAACTGACAGTAGAGGAGCTTAAAGACTTCCTCCATTCTCACCTTGGTGAGCAAAACAACACAGAACTCTTCCAGGAACTCATGTGCACCAAACAAAGTGACAGTGAGACACCACAACAGTTTCTGTATCGAGTCATAGGTCTCAAACAAAAGATCTTGCTCACCTCGAAGCATACCAACTCAGATGTAAAGTACTCAGCCAGTACAGTTCAGGATGTATTTCTTCATACTGTGTATCAAGGACTGGGCCACAAACATAGTGACATTCGTAGAGAGTTAAAGCCACTCCTTGCAGATGCCAATGTCACAGATGAGACTATCCTTAAACAAATGAAGAAAGTAATGAGTGATGAAAGTGAAAGACAGCGTCGTCTAGGATCAGTCACCCGTCAGAGAAACACCAATGTGCACAGCACACAAGTTGATATTAACGGTACGCAGTGTCCTGTATTGAAAGAGGAAAATGCAGGAAAAAGACCTAAGGTGGATATGATCCAGCAGCTGTCAGAGAAAGTGGAAAAACTTGCAAGCATTGTTGAACAAATGACACAGTCACTACAAATAACAGCTGAACAGAGCAGCCAGTACAAGAAAATCAAAACCGATCACCACAGAGAAAGAAAGTATGGCTGTGAAAAGTGCATAGAACAAGACCGCCCCGACTGTCCCCACTGTTTTCACTGTGGTGAGGAAGGCCACCGCGCAGTTGGCTGCATGAAGAAAACAATACGTCAGGGAAACGGGAGCCGGTCCCTGTCACGGGACAAACAGTGACCGTGCCCCACTCTCCGTCCCAATCTGACCTATGTAGTACTAGTGAGACTGTTGCTGTAAGTTTGGCAAAATGTGACGCTGACACCAAACATAATGTAGTGCCAACCCAGAGACAGAATAACCAAGAAAATAAATCTGCTATACTTCTTGGCAGTTCACCCAACAGTAAAAGTGAAAAATTAGCCAAACTAATTGGAAAAAAAGCTCTCACCCAGTGCCATCTAAATGGTTTAGCAGTTAGTGCTTTGTTGGACACGGGAGCTCAAGTGAGCATGATTGACAGAGAGTGGAAAAATAAATATCTACCAGATACACCTGTAAGGTCACTTGATGAAGTCATTGATAATGAAGAAGAGTTAAAAGTCCGTGCTGTGAATGGTGACACTCTCCCATTTGATGGCTGGGTGCCAATCACAGTTAATTTGAGAGGGAATGAAGACCCTAATTTGTCAATAACTGTGCCTTTTCTTGTAAGCAGTTTTGTTTTGGAGAGACCGCTGCTGGGTTTCAATGTGATGGAGGAACTTGTGCAGGAACAACCAGGACGGTTCATGCCAACTCTCGTCACCCTGCTTTGCAATGCCATGTCAATACCAACAGAAAAGGCAGAGCTCCTGGTAAACCTCATCAAGGCTGATGAAGCCCCTGCACAATGTGGACGTCTGCGGACTGGCAGGTATGACACCCTCATTCCAGCGGGTCAGGTGATTTGGGTTAAGTGTCCAGTCTCACCTGCCATGAACCTGTCCGAATCTGTTTTCCTCTTTGAGCCTGATGATAACAACACACAGCTTGCTGAGCTAGATGTCTGTGAAGGACTGCTTGAAGTGCAAAGCACCAAGAGGCCCTTTGTAGAGGTACCTGTGGGCAACAACACAAAACATAACATCACACTACCAAGGAAAACAGCCCTTGGCAGTATTCATTCTGTTGAGAAGGTGATTACAATGGACTCACTAGGAGAATCTAAGCCCACAGTGACAGCCAATAGTGCCACCTCTACATCTACTCATACCAACTTACCCCTATGGCAGCCTCCTGTCGACATCAGCCATCTTAATGAGGAACAACAGGCAAAAGTTAACAAAATGCTTTGCGAGGAAGCTGGGGCTTTTGCTCGTGACAGTAGTGATATAGGATGCATACCTAGTTTGCAAATGGCAATCAACTTGAAAGATGATATCCCTGTTCAGAAAACCTACTCATCCATCCCTAAGCCACTTTTTAAAGAGGTTAAAGAGTACATACAAGAACTTTTGGTAAAAGGCTGGATAGTAAAGTCTCAGTCCCCGTACGCCGCCCCAGTCGTCTGTGTCAGAAAGAAAGATGGCAGTTTACGCTTATGCATAGACTATCGCCTTCTGAACAAAAAGACTGTTCCTGATCGACACCCACTGCCCAGGATACAGGATCTGATTGATACTCTGGGTGGGTACTCGTGGTTTAGCATCTTAGACCAAGGAAAAGCTTACCACCAGGGTTTTGTAGCTGAGGGCTCTCGCCATCTCACTGCCTTCATAACACCATGGGGTCTTTATGAATGGGTTCGCATCCCATTTGGTCTCACAAATGCCCCAGCTGCTTTCCAGCGGAGCATGGAAGAGATGCTTGGCTCTCTTAGAGATGAATGTTGCATCCCATACCTCGACGATGTACTTTGCTATGCAAAAACATTTGATGACCATGTTGAGACCCTCCGCAAGGTTCTCCAGGCACTCCAAGAACATGGAGTAAAATTGAGGCCGGAGAAATGTGACCTCTTCAAACAAGAAGTCAGATATGTGGGTCGGCTTGTGTCCGCTGAAGGAGTCAAAATAGACCCGGCAGACCTGGAGGCTGTCAAAACCCTGACATCTAAGACACCTCAAACAGTTGGTGATGTGAGGAAGCTGGCAGGCTTTCTAAGCTACTACCGCTCGTATATCCAGGATTTTTCCCGGATAGCTAAACCAATCTATGAACTCCTTCAGACCAAGCCAGGCAAAACTCAGTGTCCAAAATCTGTGAGAAACAGCAAACACCCACAGCTGTCCTCTCGAGAGCACGTTGAGTGGACCCTGAAACACCAGAGAGCGTTAGAACAGTTGGTGACCCTCCTCACCAACCCCCCTGTTCTGACATATCCCGATTTTAGCCTGCCTTTCACATTGCATACAGATGCATCTGACCAGGGCTTAGGAGCTGTCCTGTATCAGCGTCAACACGGGAAATTGAGAGTAATTGGCTATGGATCTAGGACTCTGACACAAGCAGAACGCAACTACCACCTGCATAGTGGAAAATTAGAGTTCCTTGCGTTGAAATGGGCTGTATGTGAAAAATTCCGTGACTACCTGTACTATGCCCCACACTTCACAGTTTATACAGATAACAACCCCCTAACCTATGTAATGAGTACCGCAAAGTTAAACGCAGTGGGACATAGGTGGGTTGGAGAGCTCTCAGATTTCCGGTTCGACATCAGATACAGGCCAGGAAAGTCAAATGTAGACGCAGACACTCTTTCTCGTCTCCCCTTGGATATAGAGAAATATGAAACTGCTTGTACAGAGGGATTTCCAGATGAGGCAGTGCAGGCAGTCTGGGATGGAAGCCAGGTGGCCAGACAGAAAGATGTTGCTTGGGTAGCCATGCTCAATATCTCTTCTCTGGACCCCCATCAGCAGCCTCATATCAACTCGCTGAGCATCAGCCATGATGATCTAGTTAAAGCTCAAAGAGAGGATCCAGCCATTGGCCAAATCCTCAAGCTGAAACTAGATGGAGCAAAACTGACAGATGAAATACGCAAGATGGTAAGAGGAACTGCCCATAAACTCCTCCACGAGTGGGGTAAGTTACATCTTGAAAATGACCTCTTGTATAGATGTACCAGTGACAGAAGACAATTAGTGCTTCCTGCCAAGTACAGGACTTTAGCATTAAGACATTTACATGACACGATGGGTCATGTTGGGACAGACCGAGTGCTACATCTCGCAAGGGACAGATTCTATTGGCCCTTTATGGCTAAGGACATTGAAGCCTATGTGACCCAGAAGTGTCCCTGTATCATGTCCAAGAAACCAGTAACACACGTCAGGGCTCCCATGGGTAGTGTAAGATCGGACTACCCTTTAGAACTGGTGTGTATTGACTTTTTGCATTTGGAAGCCAGCCGTGGAGGGTATGAGTATATTCTCGTGGTAATTGACCATTTCACTAGATTTGCTCAAGCATATCCCACAAGGAACAAGAGTGGGAAAACAGCTGCTGAACGGATTTTCCAGGATTTCATACCCAGATTTGGATACCCATCCAAACTACATCACGACCAGGGTCGTGAATTTGAGAATGAACTGTTCAGGACACTACAGAAATTATCTGGTGTCGGACATTCTAGAACATCACCTTACCATCCTCAAAGTAACCCTTCAGAACGTCTCAACAGGACAATACTCCAGATGTTGAGAACATTAACCGAAAAGGAAAAAGTACAGTGGAAAGACCACCTCCCACATCTTGTACATGCGTACAACTGTACTTGACATGAGTCCACCGGCTACTCACCATTCTATCTCCTCTATGGACGACACCCGCATCTACCAGTTGATCTGCTGTTTGGATTGAAGGGGGAGAATGAAACATACTCACCTACAGGATATGCCAAGAAATGGGCCGAACGAATGTCGGAAGCTTATCGGATTGCTAGCGAAAATAGCAAGAAGTCTAGTGCAAGAGGCAAAATAACATATGATAAAATGGCAAAAGGAGTCATGCTCCAGGCAGGAGACAGAGTTCTGGTCAGAACCCTCAGTGAGCAGGGAGGATCTGGCAAGTTAAGATCATATTGGGAGAGGGCTATTTATATAGTTAAAGAGCAGCTAGCAGATAGCCCAGTTTACGTAGTCCATCCTGAGGCTGGAGACCCAAAAAGAACCCAAACATTGCACCGCAATCTGCTGTTACTGGTAAATGACTTACCTGTTCAAGTCACTCCCCCCCAGGCAAAGCCTGTGATTGGAAAGACAACACGCAACAGACGAAGGATGGAAAGATCTACAGTTGCACAAAGACAAACAGACATGTGAGATAACTCTGACAGCGGTTCAGAGAGTGATTGCTCGGGGTACTGGCTAAGAGCACCTGTTGAAAGGACTGTGAGAAGGAACCTGGACCATGAGCAACATCCTGCATCTCAGTCATACCAGACCAAAGAACCTATTAGAGTGACAACAAACACAAAAAATGGACATTCACCTGTGCAAACGATGGAAGACATACTGACTATGCCTGAGCATTCACCATCTGTCAGCATTGAACAATTTGAAGAGGAAACTGGGAGAGAATGCTCCCACCTGCCATGTTCTCTGAGAGAGGAGATGGAAGAAATGGAAGTGGGTAGTGACAACCTATCTGAACCCAGAGGGTCTGGTGAGGAGTGTGAAACTCATTCGCAGTCTAACGTACAGGTTCAACCACCGGGACATACTTGTACGGACATTAGAAGATCTACCCGTCACAGGAAGCCGCGACAGTTTCTGACTTATGAATCACTGGGTAAACCCTCGGTGCAGTCACATGCGGCAGTTAATCTAGTTGGGGAACGCACAGCACCACAGTTACCTGCCACAACCATACCATCATACACTGTATTTCCATACCCACCACTGGCAATTGTGCCACCTGTGTGTATGTCACAGTCACCAATGTACTGCACCCCATTACCATACTCACCATACCAGTATCACGCATCACTGGCCCCATCTGCATACACATCACCCCCACTGTTTGTTTCATAACTAGTTCTTGGACTGATAAGAGCTAATAAGAATTTGAGAATCAAAAGTTAAAAATGTCATGATTTTGTGAATGTTGGGAGCCATTTTATTTTTGTCAGGGAGTGTGTGATACCCACTAATGTGTGATCACATTTATGTGAATTCATTTAAGTAATTTCACTTTCAATGTAAGTGATATTTCCATTTGGAAATGCCCTAAATAACTACAGTAATTGTAACAGGAAACTTGGTAACTACCCTGGGATATTTGTAGCGGACGCTTCATTTTTATACCAATAGGTGGCAGTGTGAGACCATGGTTTGGCCTGTTGTTAGCAGCCTGAAGCGCATGCTCCGCGCTGTTTTCTCATAATGGCGGAGTATTCAGGAAACGGCAAGCCACGTCTCCCTGTCTGATCATTTCTCTCCTGTTTACAGGTTCGTATCGTGCCCGAAATAGAATATAATAGCAATCACATCCATTATATAGCATAGACTAACCATTACGGTTGGAAAGTGAAAGCGTACAACATTGTGTAGTACAGTAAATTACACTTTTGTAAGTATTTGTTTACGGCTTTAGCAGCATGCTAAGGTTAGCATGTTAGTTTGGGTCGCACACCTCCTATGCTCTGTGATGTTAGTGATCGGCTCCACCGTTATTCTGTATTGTTTTAGTATCTTGTTTCTGCCATAAAGTGTTTCCGTGAATTCAGTGCACATGTCAAGATGGTGCTGATTATACCATTCTTTCAAGCTATTTGAGATTTATAGATTTGTCCTGTTGGAATTCATTTTGAACCAAGTCTTACAAGAAAATTGGTCATGTTTATAACATTGGAATGTGTTATGGAGAATGTGTGTGTGAGCTATGTTAAGAATAAGTAAATACACAGTTGTAATACTGTAAAAGTAATGAAAGGAGTGCATAATTGTGAATTTGAATAAATAATGGCGGAGTATTCAGGAAACGGCAAGCCACGTCTCCCTGTCTGATCATTTCTCTCCTGTTTACAGGACACATATATAGCTGTCTACAGGTGCTGCCACCCGGTACCTGTAACACTCAGCCAGACTGGAAAACAGGAAGTTAGTGTAGAGCTGTACAAGTATATAAATAAAAACAGGAACTAGTAACATATAAGGAGTTGTTTGTATCGAGGCTGTGTGTGACGTGTAAAGTACCAAAATAACACCTATATGAGACACATTTTTAGCTTCTAATGTTAGAGATTCTGCAACTGGCTTTGGGCTGTGCAGGACCCTCTCTCTTCCGGAAGATGATTGAATAAAGAATTATAAATGTTTTGACCACTCCTGAGTCGGGTTTTCTCTGTTCTATCATGGGGATCAAAAAATCGGGTTTAATAGTATCTTAAGATTCATTAAATATAGTGGACTTAGGGGAAAACTCAATCATGGATAAGAGTTATAAACAGCAAAAAACAAACAAACAAACAAAAAACAACCAAAGAAGTCCAGAGGCAATAAAGTTGCTATACATACCGATGGCCGTGGCCTCAGCAACATTTACATTGTACTCCTTCGTAAAATAAGGTTTGTTGTCATTCTGATCGATCACATTGACTATTATCTCCATGGGATCCTCAGCTTGTCCTGCTCCGTCAGCCACAACATGTATTTCAAACTACACAGACAAGATTTTAACAGGTTTCAGGATTCACCTTTAAATTGATTCAATTATCTCTACACCTTCAATCTACACACAATACAAACAAGTCAAAGATTTTAGTGTCTTTAGGTGTCTGTTGTTGTGATTTGATGCTATATTTAAAGAAGAAAACTAAAAAAACTGAATCTGAATGAATGAATTCTTCTTGGAAGCAAAAGCAAAAAAACAAAAACAGTGAAAAGACTGGACATTTGATCATTTAGTGAAGATATTGTGAGGCCTCACTTGTTGTTTACGTATGACTGCCTTGTTTCTTTCTCTCAAAAGGGTGTTGTTTGTTGCTTTTTGAACGAATAAAAAGATCTGCAATTTCCAGCAAGAAAATTTTAACAAACCGTACTGGGTTTGTTTCTCAATACTTCTGTAAACTGAATGTTTCCCATTAAGAACCTGTTGTTGTTTAACTGTGAAGTATTGTGTGTTTAACATGACACTGGGACAAAGCAAGATGTTTTAATAAAAAAGAAAGATAAACAAAACAAGATTTAAAAAAAACTTTTTAAATGCGGATCAAAGTGCAATAATCAGGTGCACACTTGGAAAACCATTTGGAGAAAATGGGGATGCTTACCATGTAACTGGGTGTTTCCTCTCTGTCGAGTGGTTGTGTTACATACAGATTGCCCCTTCTGTCCATGGTGAAAAGACCAACAGGAGGCAGATCAGCTCCTGGACCAGTGATACTGTAAAAGAGCTTCCTTGTTCTATCTTCAGTGGAGTGGGCCTGGCAAACAATTTTAAAAATTCACACAGGACTGAGTGAGATCACTCTCAGCATCTATAGTAAGAGTAAACAGTTAAGAGGCTGTGCACTGTAGTCTTAGGAACTCAAGACATTCCTGGTTATTTTGAAATACTGTTTAGAAGGACTCTGTAATCTTGTGATCTCATATCAACAAGATTGCTAGATTCTCTAAGGGGATTTTTTTCTATAATGTCACACTATAATAACTTATTTTAACTAATGTGACTTATTAGCTTAATCTAATTGTTAACCAGAGACTTGTAACGCGTTACTGTAATCTGATTACTTTTTTCAAGTAACGAGTAAAGTAAGGGATTACTATTGCAAAAACGGTAATTAGATTACCATTACTTTCCCGTAGGAACGCTGCGTTACTGCGTTACTAAAACCGTGATTTTTTGCGAGAATGTCTCATGACAGTGACGTAAGCGAGTGCGCCGTTAGTGACAACAGCTGTGTGCAGATCAACAATGGATCACATATCGATTGTGGGAGAGAGTATGAGCGTGCAGCGTTTAAAGCGTGGAAGTACTGACCTTATTTTGAGTTTGATTCCATAAAAAGTGACAAAAACATTAGCGTCCATTGTGCGTGGGAAGAAAACTTCTTTTTACAGCGAAAAAAAACCCCCTAAACTTCCAAGCAAGCACCCAGTGCGCAACGACGTAATGGGAAACTCACAGAGAAAGTCGTGGATTCTTCAACTGACCGCGGCACACCTGCACCAGGGTAAACCTCCGCCTACCGCAGTCCTGCTTTACAGGTGAAAATAGAGCAACAGGACCGCTGAGTCTTTGACTTTATTTATTTTCTGCTGTGTTTTACTTGCATCTATTTGAAAGAGTGAGTGTAAACACAAAAAATATTTTATTTTATGTGCTGGAATGTGCAGAAAATAGGTTTAAATGTTAAACTAATTTATTCAAGTCAGAGAATGTTGCATATAATTAAATTTTTGCTTGATGCATAAAGTTAAAAGATTAAAACTAATAAAACAAGTTAAAAAAAGAGACTTTTCCATTTGATTACATTTTGTATGATGGATTATGTAGAAAAAGTAGAATTGGGCTGAAAGATCTATCGCTTTATCACCTCTTCAGGTTGTAAATCGTGTTTTTAAAAAGTAACTAAGTAACTAAGTAATTAATTACTTTTGAAAATAAGTAATCAGTAAAGTAACGGGATTACTTTTTTGGGGAAGTAATCAGTAATTAGTTACTGATTACTTTTTTCAAGTAACTTGACCAACACTGTTGTTAACCATTTCACTTCAGTTTAGTCTTAGTTCATTAAGTTTCAATTTACAACAGTTGCCTCAAGACACTCCATGCTTCAGGGTTAAGACTCTAAAATATTAGAAAGACATGCCAACAATCAGCTGACAAACAAACTTCCTTTTAACTGGAAAAACATCCAACAGAACCAGGCTCAAGGGGAGGGGGGAGTTTAAGAAAGGGCACAGAGAAATGGGACAAATGAATAACTAATTATATGTAAGAGACAAATAAACTTTAAATTTCTCCCTTAACTTTTTTGGCATTTTTTGCCTTTATTAATAGATACAGTAAGATTGACAGGAAAGAGGAACTTGAACCTTTCTCGGTCCCTCTCAGCCATATGGCATATGGCATGAGCCACACCGACACCCTTAAGTATTAACTTTTCTTTCTGCCAGCAATGTAAAGATTTTTACTTGTGTCTTTATATTTTCTTACGTTAGTCTAAAGTTAACAGTCAAGTAAAAATGTCTTAGTTATGACTAAAGACATTTAAGAAAACCTTTGGCGATTCAATAGTAAGAATTAAGTGGGGGAAAAAGACATGCGGACTGCAGAGGAAACTACAGCTACATCCTCTGCAGAAATAAACATTCAGAAATTAAAATGTCTAAAACATTTCATAAAATGATTTTTATTGTCAAAGGAATCACAAGGTCTTTCAGTTCCCCTTACCTGAGCTACTTTTAGGGGATAGTTTCCTTTCTGATTCTCAGGAACTTCGAGTGGAGGAATAACCCAGTCTCTCTTCCTCCTACTCAGTTCTCCACCAGACTTGGGGAATTGCAGAACAGGCACTTGTAGATCAGTGGCATTCTGGGAAAACATGCAGACATATTGTCAGCAAAGTTTGGATAGAAGAAGACTCAGAAATTGACAAACTGCAAGGAGGAGCATAGACCTTCTCAGAATGAGTTTTAAATTATTCACAGACTATGATGGCTCTGTGATGGTTCAGAGTTTACATCAGTTTTCACATCTCAGCCATGAAAGGCCAACAAAGCATTATTGTCACCCTGCCAGGCAGGCAAGCAGGTCATGTCGAAAAATGTCAGACAAGACCAAATGTCAAAAAACAGACATTTTGCATGTATCGGTTCTTCCCATAAAAGTTCCATCCTTTTCCTTCATGCCTCTTTAAACAGTGTCTATAAACCTACCTCTGTGTGGTCAGCAGACTTCACTTCAGTACTGTGTTGCTGATTGTTATATTTTGTGTGGTCTCCATGGTGGTGCTTTTCACATTGATGACCATGATGATGCTCAGGGTTAACAACACTGACTGGAATTGTTATTTTGTGACCTTGAGAGTCCCAGGAGTGGATGAAGAAGGTCTGGTGTCCTTTATGAAGAACAACTTCTCTATTTACCTGGAAGATTTAAAGCCTGCATTCAATACATTTTTCAAGAGAACAATTGCTCACAAACTTTTAAATTTACCACAAACCAACCCCCCGTTTTTGCTGTCAAGTCACTTTATTCTACTCACCATTAATACACCATCTGCCTTCACATCAAAGTGACTGTCATCAGTGCTGAAAAGAAATATACGGCGGTCTGTGCAGTCAGTGAAGCCCACTGAGAAAGGGTTAGGGTTGAAAAACAAAAGTTAGATATGACAAATGAGGTACATACAGTTAAGTAACTGGCAAGTCTTAGTTTCTTTGCTGTATGTACTAAACAGTCAATGGGCTCTTCTGGATAAATAGGGACACTTATTAAACTGCAGCTCCTTAATGAAAGCGTGTCAGTGATTGCTGGATGACTTGACTGTTCCTAGTTCTGGATAGTTGCAACACTCAAAGCCAGGTTAACATTATTTGACTCAAAAAAAAAACTAGCTAAAATAACTAAAAATTACTTAATGCTTAACTGAGGAAACCTTAAAAATCTAGAGTTTTGGGTCCTTTCAAAACAGCCACCCTTTGCTTTGATTACTGCTTTGAAAGGACCCAAAACTCTCTTGGCATTCTCTCGATGAGCTTCATGAACTACCTCATTCATCTTTTCTGTGTTACACATAGATGCAGTGGGTGGAACCAAAGATCTCAAATTTGGACTCATCAGACTAAAGCACAGATTTCCACTGGTCTAATGTCCGTTCCTTGTGTTTCTTGGTCAAACAAATCCCTTCTGCCGGTTGTTTTTCCTTAGTAGTGGTTTCTTAGCAGGAGGGTGGAGTGCCCACTCCGGGTCAGGGACGAGTTTAAGTGTCTCAAGTGGGTGATCGACAGACGGATTGGTGCAGTGGCTGCAGTGATGTGGACGCTGTACCGGTCTGTTGGTGAAGAGAGAGCTGAGTGTAAAAGCGAAGCTCTCAATTTACCGGTCGATCTACGCCCCTTCCCCCACCTGTGGTCACAAGCTGTGGGTAGTGACCAGATATGGGCAGTAATGCGTTACAAGTAACATGTTACTGTAATACGATTACTTTTTTCAAGTAACGAGTAAAGTAAGGGGTTACTATTGCAAAAAAGGTAATTAGATTACTGTTACTTTCCCGTAAGCACGCTGCGTTAATAAAACCGTGATTTTTTTGTGAGAGTGTCTCATGACAATGACGTAAGTGAGTGCGACGTTCGAGGCAACAGCTGTGTGCAGATCAAAAATGGATAATATAACGAGTGCGGGAGAGTGTATGCAGCATTTAAAGCGTGGAAGTACTGACTTTACTTTGAGTTTGATTCCGTAAAAAGTGACAAAAACATTAGCGTCCGCTGTTCACTGCGTGGGAAGAAAACTTCTTTTTACAGCGAAAAAACCCCTAAACTTCCGAGCAAGCGCCAAATATGCTGCCACTGGAATGTAAATTTCACAGAGAAACTGCCGGTGTTCTGGCAAACCATCCTATTTTGGCAAAACGTCCTACCGTAAGTAGTTTATGCACATTTCTGGTGTCACAGAGTAATTCCAGCACAAATTTAAGTAGGTATGATGGTTTGCCACTTAACTTTGCCCATCAGAGTATGCTTGTAGCTCATAATTATAAAGCCAGGATGGTTTGGCACTTCATTTTACCCGTCAGAGTATGTTTCTAGCTCTTATTAACAAAGGTATGATGATTTTGCACTTAATTTTGGTAAAGTAAAGATCTATTGCTTTATTACCTGTTTAGGATGTAAATCATGTTTTAAAAATTAACAAAGTAATAAGTAACTAAGTAACTAATTACTTTTGAAAATAAGTAATCAGTAAAGTAACTGGATTACTTTTTTCGGGAAGTAATCAGTAATTAGTTACTGATTACTTTTTTCAAGTAACTTGACCAACACTGGTAGTGACCGAAAGAACGAGATCCCGAATAAAAGTGGCGGAAATGGGCTTCCTCCGAAGGGTGGCTGGCCTCTCCCTTAGAGATAGGGTGAGAAGTCCGGCCATCCGGGAGGGGCTCAGAGTAGAGCCGCTGTTCCTCGGCATCGAAAGGAGCCAGTTGAGGTGGTTCGGGCATCTGACAAGGATGCCCCCTGGGCGCCTCCTGGGCGAGGTTTTCCGGGCAAGTCCCACCGGGAGGAGGCCCCGGGGCAGACCCAGGACACACTGGAGAGATTATATCTCTCGGCTGGCCTGGGAACGCCCTGGTGTTCCCCCGGATAAGCTGGAGGAGGTGGCTGGGGAGAAGGAGGTCTGGGCTTCTCTGCTTGGGCTGCTGCCCCCGCGACCTGGCCCCGGATAAGCAGAAGAAAATGGATGGATGGTTTCTTAGCTATTTGACCATAAAGGCAGACTTGTCTGAACAGTTGATGTAGAGATGTGTCTGCTACTGGAACTCTGTGCAGCATTTATCTGGGCTCTAATCTGAGGTGCTGTTAACTTGCGATTTCTGAGGCTGATGACTCAGATGAATTTAGCAGAGGGGACTCATGGTCTTCTTTTCCTGGGGTGGTCCTGGTGTTAGCCAGTTTTGTTGTAGCACTTGGTTTTTGCAGCTGCACTTGGGGACACATTCAGAGTTTTAGCAATTTTCCATTACTTTAAGAACTGACCTTCAGTTCTTAAAGTAATGATGAATTGTCGTTTCTCTTTAGTTAGCTGGTTGGTTTTTGCCATAATATGAATTGTAACATTGTCAAATTGTCAAATAGAGTGATGTGCGATCTCGCCCTCTCACATGTACATAAGGCTAGTCAATCAAGAGACCTTAAAAAATCCCAAAACCAAAACAACCATTTAGACTGTACTGTATAATGATAATAATAATGGATTGGATTTATATAGCGCTTTTCAAGGCACCCAAAGCGCTTTACAATGCCACTTATTATTCACTCACTCTCACACACTGGTGGAGGCAAGCTACGGTTGTAGCCACAGCTGCCCTGGGGCAGACTGACAGAAGCGAGGCTGCCATATCGCGCCATCGGCCCCTCTGGCCATCACCAGTAGGCTGGTGATGGCAGGGGTTTTTGCGCAAGTAAACATTTTTTGCCCACATTGTTTTAACTTAGTTGAATAATCAACACTTAGCAGCAAGTCGGGATATAGAAAACGGATACAGTCGATTATTAGTCAGTTTGATACTTTCAATACTTTTTATGTTTTATCGCTGAGCCACCTCAAAAACTCTGGATAGCATTCATCTGTAGTGAGTGTACTCAGGCAGCAAAATAACTCTGGAATGGTGTTACATGTTAACCGGTTAGATTTGTTCACATATTTTGCTCCCATGTTCCAGATGTTGCATCCATGGATTCATCAATTTCAGTATAGTGCCATAGGCAAGTTTAGACCCTTTTTCAGGGTGTTCAAGCCCCCCTAAATTTCATCACAACACCTCTTGAAATAACTATAGTAATAGTAGTAGTAATAATAATAATAATAATTATGTATATTCGGATTATTTTTTGACATCGTCTCCTATTATTACATTTTCCAACTCGTCTGCTGCAGACAGGATAGACTGAAAACTGTTTAGTATTCTTGATATCTTAATGACACTGTGTGCCCACACAGAGGTGTTGCTGCTTCAGCAGCCGACTTTTCATTAATCGCCTAAATAAGAATTGCTGTGGCAGAAAGAAGATAAAGAGGCCATTTCATGAGATAAATCAGGCTGTGTCCCAATCCAGCGACCGCACGCATTTTGGAGTACGCATTTTGAGACCTATTACTTCACAGCGACGCGACGACGGCTGTCCCAATCTGAAGTGTACTCCAAATGTGGTCTCCAAATTCGCCGTCGATTTCCCCAAATTTGAAGTGTGGTCCGGTGTACACTTTGTGGGCCCATATATCACAAAATTCATAGCGCGGTGGTGGGTGTGGATAATTTTGCAAAAAAAAGCGGCGGATGGCTGAAGCCGAGCTTAAACTTTCAAAAGTAAGTACTGAATATTATGTCACTTATTTATGTGCGAATGTTTAATAATGAAGAACATTAAAACATTATTGTTGGCCACATGTCGGCAAAGTTATGTGACATTAGTGATGTTAAAAGTTTATTCTGTGACCCAGAAAGATTAATAAGAGTAATTTTAGAACCTAGCAGCGGGTGGCTGTAGCTCAGGTGGCAGAGCAGGTCAGCCACTAATCAGAAGGTCGGTGGTTCGATCCCAGGCTGCCTCCTGGCTGCATGCCAGTATCTTTGGGCAAGATACTAACCCCATGTTTGCCTACTGGTGGTGGTCAGAGGGCCTGGTGGCGCCTGTGTCCAGCAGCCTCGCCTCTGTCAATTCGCCCCAGGGCAGCTGTGGCTACAATGTAGCTTGCTATCGCCTGTGTGTGTGAATGTAGTGTAAAGCGCTTTGGGGTCCTTAGAGACTGAGTAAAAAGTGCTATACAAATGCAGGCCATTTACCACCATTGCCGGAAACTGGAAACTAGAAGCTGAGCCGCACTATGAATTCTGGGATATGGTGGGCCACGAAGGTAACACCCGACCCATCCTTCAAATTCGGGGAAAAGGAGGACGCATTTGTCGGCTGCATTCGGAGGAGAATTTGGACAGCCTTCGGTGCGTCGCTGTGACGTAATCGGTCTACAAATGCGTCCTCAGGAGGATGTAGCCCATGAATTTGGACACGACCTATATGTTTTACCTCTCCAGAAACCTTTGCAACATTACGGGTTGTATGAACACTGTCTGTCATGTTTGACAAGCAGCTGCCATTCAACCGGGCCTTGTATGGTTGATGAAGAGAATGTGCATTAAAGGATACGCTGTGGAATTCCCAGTACTAGTGTGATCGTGTATTCTTCCTACTATCCTGCTAAAGTTTCTACCGCCTGCTCTCAACCACTGAACACAACCCAACGTTACAAGTGGTGCAGATTAAAACATAGCAAACACGCAAACTGTTCCAATAATGTGGGGACGTTGCTGTGACATACAAAGTGCCGGCTTATTTTTAATTGTTCTCTAAACAGTGTCAAAAACATTAGCTAGTGTAGCCCAAACCACTAGAGATTATTAGCTAACTTTAGCTTTCTGAGACATTAGTCTGCTGACATATTGCTGGTTGCCAGCAAAGGAGCTACTTTACTGTTTGTTAAAGATCTCTATTCCTATTGTGGTCAAATTTAGGGTTCAGTATAGTACAGCTCCAGTTAAAGTTGACATGAAGTCAAAATGATGTTACCTGTCTATGTCAAGCAGCAGCCTGTATTCAGTTAGAATATTGCTATAAACGAATCTCTTTGTGTCGTTTATTAGATTTTGAACTCTGTTTCACTTGCCATGATTTGGGAATGGTTACATTGAACTTTTTGGGTGACAGCACAAAGCCTGAGAGAGGAGTACAGAAAGGGAAAGAGCAGGATGAAGACAGCAAAGAGAGAGAGAGAGAAACAGTTAAGAGTGGACATGCGTCAAGCTCAGCAAAGAGTTATAAAGCTCTAGCTTCTGTTTTGTCCACATTTCTTGATGATGATTGCACAGATATCAAAATAAAATGGAGCCCCAATCTGCTATTATAATATTTATCATATAGAATTCTATTATTTTGTAGTTGAATACAATATTTGTGTGTAGTATTTAAAAATATCCGTGGATGTTTTAAAGAACATATACATTGATATGAACAGCAGTGTTTGACAGAGTCTGCATCATAAAAAGAGGGGTTTTATGAATTAAAAAAACTTTAATGTGAAAGCAGTTTTTTTTTCAAGTTTGCTTCTTAAACTCAATTGCAGAGGGGGCAAAAAACTCAAGGCACACTTTAGGTCACGGGCCATAGAAGATAAACATTTATTGAGCACACTAAAACAATGTTTTTTAACATAAATATGAATAAAAACAGACAAGAATATTATTCCAGAATAAATAAACCTAAAAAAACCCAACTTTAAACGTTTTGCTCTTCATTAAAATATATGCTGTCAAAATTATGCAAGTTAGAAATATGAACATGCTGCCAAAAACCCCAGAAAAAATTAATGAAAGCATGCACAAGGTTCATGTAGACGGAGCTGGGACATTGCTTCAGGAATGGAACTAATAAACTGTGCGGGCCATTCAGTGTCGTACTTTGCCTTGAGTGTACCATTACACTGCAGCTCCATCTGAATCTGCACAGGTGCAGTTTCCACGTAAATAGGTTGTGAAGCAGCTCGAAATTCTCTTTTTGTGCTTCAAAGTCACCAAAGCACCGTGCGAACTCAGTGCGCAGTGCGCTAAGTTTATCAGCAAAGTGCGCCGACTTGGTTCAACATTACTTGGCAACAGGGAAAGTGAGGCAAGTTCCACTGGTGCATTTGTGACAGCTTCACTTGAAATGCTTGCACCGCATCATACATGCCATGTTCATGTGTTACGATATTGCTTCAAGGAGCAGACATGACACCGTCTTTTAGGTTTTGCCATCACTTTTTATTATACACACAACACCACCCTCATGACCTCATGAACTGCACCTTAAACAACAACTGTTCACGCATATCATGACACCCCCCCCCCCCTTTTTTTTTAACAGCAGGTTTAAACAACAAAGTAACTCACAACACGACCCAAGGCCCATGACCAGTGAAAAAAAAGAAAGAGAAAAAAATGCTTCTTGGCATACCCACATTTCTCTTTTGTAAACACTTTTTTCCCATGTTTTTTTTTTTTAGGTTCAAGCATCTATTCAAAGCATAATGTTCATTTTATTCCTCAATAAGCCTTCTGGGCTCAGAAACGATATGTCCACTCGCTGTTTTGGGTGTAGAACTTGGAAACTGGGAGTGACATTTTTACTTTGCATGTCCATCTCACATTGTCCCTGTGGGCGATCGTGGCTCAAGAGTTGGGAGTTCGCCTTGTAATCGGAAGGTTGCCGGTTGGAGCCCCGGCTTGGACAGTCTCGGTCGTTGTGTCCTTGGGCAAGACACTTCACCTGTTGCCTACTGGTGGTGGTCAGAGGGCCCGGTGGCGCCAGTGTCCGGCAGCCTTGCCTCTGTCAGTGCGCCCCAGGGTGGCTGTGGTTACAATGTAGCTGCCATCACCAGTGTGTGTGAATGGGTGGATGACTGGATATGTAAAGCGCTTTGGGGTCCTTAGGGACTAGTAAAGCGCTATATAAATACAGGCTATTTACCATTTTACATTGTCCCTGTGTTTTATCACAATAATTTTTCTGTGTCACATTTCGATTGTCCCTTGACCGCTTTCAAACTTTCTGTTCCTTCTATACATCTGTCCATCAGGCATCTGAACGACATAAGATCTTGGATGTTCAGATAAACCTGTCACCTGGGCTGGATTCCATACACCTTGTTGCCACATTCTGACAGTGTGACCAACCTGCACTTGCTGAAGTGCTCTGGATCCTTGGTTAAAGTATTATCTCCGTTTCTGTTGTCTTGTTTCCAACAACTGCTGCACTGTCTTAGTGACCATTTGGGGTTTCAATCTTTGTGATGTTGTTGGGTCTTGTCCTTATGCGTCGACCCATTAGCAGCTGGGCTGGTGACGCTCCACTTTCCTCCAACGGTGTACTCCTCAGATTCATTAATGACAGATACCAATCATTACCCTTGGCTTTTGCAGAGAGTTTCACTATTTGTACTCCTCTCTCTGCCATTCCGTTTGACTGTGCATGGTGGGGGCTTGTTGTGTTGTGCCAAAAGTCCCACTCTTTTGCAAATTCTTGGAATTCCCGGGAGCTGAACGGTGGTCCATTGTCTGAAATCACTGTTTCAGGAATTCCGTGTCTGGAAAATTGTGACTTAAGATGAGTGATAACTGTTGCACTTCTTGTGTCTGACTTCAGCCACTCAACCTCAATTAACTTGGAATAATAATCCTCTAAGAGGAGGTATTCCTGCTGGTCAAAAGTGAATAGGTCCACACCTATCTTCTGCCAAGGTCTTTCTGGAACACTATGTGGATGTAGTGGCTCTTTGGTCTGTCGTTTCTGGTGAGTACTGCACACATCACAGCAGTTCACTATCTCAGTAATACTCTGTGACATTCCAGGCCAAAAGAGTTCTTCTCTTGCTCTGTGTCTGCAGCTTTCAATACCCGAGTGACCCTCGTGAATGTGCTTTAGCATTTCTGCTCTCAGTGCTGCAGGAACGATAAGATGCTCTCCTTTGAACAGAACTCCATCCACAACTGAAATTTGTTCCCTGTAATTCCAATATGCTTGGATTTCTGTTGCAGCTTGGTTTCCTGCTTCTGGTCATCCATCCAGAACTGTACCTGGATGGTTAGTCAGTGTCATATCATTCCTTGTTTCCTTTCTGAATTCCTCTAGTTTTGCATTTGTCACAGGTAAGTTGGAAATCATCATTTTGTGATCTGACTCTACGTTCACTTCTCTTCCATATACATACTGATGGAAATGCTCTGCACCAAACACAATTGCTAACATCTCTTTTTCTATTTGTGCATAATGCTGTTCAGTTTTTGTTATTGAGCGTGAAGCATAAACAACTGGCTTACCCTCTTGTAGTAAGACAGCACCGAGTCCACTTTTAGAAGCATTGACAGATAGTGTTACTGGAAGCTGTACATCATAGTATCTGAGCACAGGAGCTTCAATAAGAATTGTTTTCAATGTGTCGAACGCGTGCTTATGCTCACCTTCCCACTGCCATGCTACATCATCTCTTGTAAGGCCACGTAATGGCTCTGTGTGTTGTGACATGTTTGGAATGAACTTACCCAGAAATTGCTCCACATCTTTTTTGCACTCTGGTGTAGGCATTTTCTTTACTGCCTCTATTTTGCTCTGATCTGGTTTCAAACCATCTGCTGAGAAGATGTGGCCAAGGTATTTAATTTCCTCCAGGCATTCCTTGCATTTGTCCTTGTTCAGCTTGAAATTTTTTGCTCTTGCTCTCTCAAGCACTTGCCTCAGTCTGTCGTCATGCTGTACTTCAGTCTCTCCCCAGATCAAAAGGTCATCTATGTATGTCTCTACACCTTCAATCCCCTCAAACAGTTGCCTCGCTGTTCTGTGAAATACTTCTGGAGCTGAATTAATTCCAAAAGGCAGGCGAAGGAATTTGTAACGACCAAAAGGTTTGTTGAATGTACAGAGACGAGAGCTGGCTTCATCCAATTTAAGTTGCCAAAATCCTGAGCTTGCGTCCAGCACAGTAAAGTATCTGGCCTTTGACAGTCGGCTTGTTATCTCTTCAACTGTTGGCAACTGGTAGTGCTCTCTCATGACTGCTGTATTGAGATCACATGGATCTAGCCACCCTCCTGTGGCTTCTACATGAACTGCACCTTAAACAACAACTGTTCACGCATATCATGACACATGAACTGACAGATTTCCTTGGTGAGCTCAAAAACTCTATTGAGAACTTTTCCCCAACTCTGCCAACGGACCTTTGTATGATAAGGAGTGTCGGCAAACTCAGAATCTATTTCCCACATAAAAGACTGAAATTGACTGTAATGAACCACTGGTCTGTACCATAAATTATCATTACAGGGGTTGTTGGAGCTTTGTGCGCAGTAGCATTAATGACGGATGTGCTCAGAGGCGTGCCCTGTAACCTGTATAGAGCAGTCTGTTGTGCACAGGAATAAGCCGTATAAAGTCCATGTATGTTGCAATGATACTTTGATAAATTTCAATGTTAAGTTTATTTCTAACGTAAGGTATGTTACTGCATTTGTATTGTTAGCTATTTGAAAACTTTCTCATTCTGTATTTACGTTGCATAAATCTATGTGCTATTTTTTAGCTTAGACATGTGTGCCACTTAAGCTAGCAGCACCCCATGAGAAACGAGCCGAACGTTTAAGTGTTCACAGGAGTTTGCACCCTTGGCAAGTGGCCTGAGGTATGTGATGCGATGTGATCTGTTGTTATATTTTATTCAACTGAACTGTGAAACACCTTGATGCCGTTTAAGCAGCCTTTTTTTGTTTTATTTAATCAGTTACTGTAAATCTCAGAATTGTTTTTTTTGAATTTACTTGATTTAATTTAAGCTCATTTGTTATTATTGCTTATTGTTAAGGTTCAAAGGGACTGTACGGGTGTCAGTTTTGTCTTATTTTATAGCTTTAACAGTGCTCAATGATGACCAGAGAATGAGTTGTGTTTGGTGAGGAAATAAATGGCCGTACCCATTAGAGACTCTTCTGTCGTTCTTGATGCCAAGGGCTGCTACATTGACAGTGATTTAAACCTTTAGCTCAGATAAAATTTACGTTTTACGTTACAGTGATCATTACATGCTCCATTTTTAGGACTTTACCACACAGCGTTTCCTGGTGTATGATGCAGTGAGTGATATGCTGTTAACTCACCAGTAACTCAAAATGTCCATCATGTCTGTACTTTCATCCACAGCAAAAGAGTATGCAATACAGTCTTTGCTTTTTTCACTCAACTGTGTTCTTAAATCAGTGGCCATCTCACAAACCCGATCAGCAATAGTATTTCTACGTGTTGATTTCTCCTTAGGCTCACAGTTGCCAAAATCTGCATTTTGTCTGGACACAAGACGTCACACACCTTCATCATGCAGCTCTTCAGAGTGGTACCGGGCTGATTTGGCTATCTCCTCTGCTACAATAAAACTTGCTTTCTCAACAGCTTCACTTTGTGATTTTGCTCTTCTACCTCCTGTAGTTTCTGTTCTGCATTTAGGTTTTTCAGGTTATCCTGATGTTTTGTCTTGTAGTGCCGTCTTAAATTAAATTCCTTAATTACAGCCACATTAACTCCACAAATAAGACACACGGGTTTAACAGCAATGTCTGTAAACATATATTTTCAGGTTGCTGAAAGGCTCTGTTTTCAGAATCAACTTTTTCGAGAGTAATATTCTTCTTCGCAATAACAGAAGTTTGACACGGGAATGTTCCCAGGTAGCCTAGCGTTCGGCAAGGAGGCTACAGCGCTGCATTATGGGATCTGTTGTTTGTGTGTTATTAGCACCTCATATCGCCGGGCCATGCATAACAATAATGTGTGTGATTAGTCCTCTGTCTTCCTCTGTTTGTTGTCGGATCGTCTGTTAACCTTCCCATGTCTCTCCATATCTCAAGTGTTCATGTATTTCCTGGTGTTCCATGTTTTCATGTATTTAGTTTTCCCGGTTAAGGTTGTTGTTGTGATTAATATGTTGTTTAGTTGGTTTTCGTTTTTGGTTTATGTCTTGTTTGTGACCATAATAAAAAGGCCCGCTTTTTGTTAGAATCAAGCTCCATTTCCACGTTTTGTTTGTCTGCGTTTAGGCCCACTACTCTCCACTTCACACACTCAGCACTTCACACACCTACGCCAGAATGCTGTTTATAGACTTCAGTTCAGCGTTCAATACAATCCACCCCTCACAACTCATCAGGAAACTGACAGACCTGGGCATCAGTTCCCTCATCTGCAAATGGTTACTGGACTTCCTGACCAACCACCCCCAACATGTCCGGCTGGATAACCACTGCTCATCTACAATCACGATGAACACCGGTGTACCACAAGGCTGTGTGATGAGCCCTTTCCTCTACTCCCTCTTCACCCACGACTGCAGACCTGCTGATGGTTCCAACACCATCATTAAGTTTGCAGATGACACCACGGTGATTGACCTCATCAGTGACAACGATGAGGCCGCCTACAGGGAGGAGGTGGATCGTCTGGCTGAGTGGTGCGACACAAACAACCTGCTGCTTAACACCGAGAAGACCAAGGAGCTCATCGTGGACTACAGGAGGAATGCTGACCCACATCCACCCATCCACATTAAGGGGACGGCTGTGGAGCGTGTGAGCAGCTTCAAGTTCCTGGGAGTCCACATCTCCGAGGATCTCACCTGGACGACCAACTGCTCCAAGCTGGTCAAGAAGGCTCACCAGCGCCTCTTCTTCTTGAGGACTCTGAGGAAGAACCACCTGTCCTCAGACATCCTGGTGAACTTCTATCGCTGCACCATCGAGAGCATCCTGACCAACTGTATAACAGTCTGGTACGGGAACTGCTCTGCCTCGGACCGGAAGGCGTTGCAGAGGGTCGTGAAAACTGCCCAGCGCATCGCCGGAGCACCACTTCCTGCCATAAAAGACATCTACAGGAAGCGGTGTCTGAAAAGGGCTGGGAAAATCATCAAAGACCCCAGTCACCCATCACATGGACTCTTCACCCTCCTGCCCTCTGGGAGGCGCCACAGGAGCCTCCGGACTAAGACCACCAGGTACCGGAACAGCTTCTTTCCCACAGCTGTCAGACTCCTGAACTCTGCCTCCTGACATCTGACCCACGTTAAACTCATGGACTGAACATACACACACCCACAATGGACAACTGTACCCTCAAACACACAATAATAACATGGACTGAACCACCACTCACAACCACTAGCACTTTATATAGCCTCTGTAGAAACTATCTACACCCTCACTTATCTTAACTGCACTACTGTATAGCTCTGTGTAAATAATCATTCTGTACATTCGATAATCTTTAATCCTACAACTGTTTACAACTTGCATAGTTCCCATTTCTGTATAGCTGTATATCTCAGATTCTGTAAAGTTATTTATTTCATATTCTGTATAGTTTTTCATATTTATATCCTGTTCATAGCCTGTACATAGCTTGTACTCACTACAGCCTGTACATACTTATAGTTATAGAATATTCACAACATACTTCATACCGTGTACATTATAACATACCATAATAGACCCATTTCTGTAATATACTCACATATCTATATTATTGCTAATATATATTGTAATATATCTATATCACTAAAGCACTTCTGGATGGATGCAAACTGCATTTCGTTGCCCTGTACCTGTGCATGTGCAATGACAATAAAGTTGAATTCTATTCTAATTCTAATTCTTAGACCATGACAGTTGTCTTTCCCCTTTTCTTTCCCCTTCTTCCCTTATTATTTATCTAACTTATTCATGTCAATTCGTTAATTCAACATGACATCATAGCAGATAAATCACTGTCAGTCTCCTCTAGGTAAAGGTGTAGGTTACAGTATTCTTTTTTCTTTCAAGTTTTCTCTTTCATCCCACCGTCTTGCTCCTTTTCATGTTTTTCTTCTTTCTCCCTCTTCTGATTGCACAGATCAGCTATTTTCCTACAGTAAATGTTTAAATTTATCCACTTTATAGTTTTAGAGCTCTAATGTTTAGCCATCACCTAAGAAATAAACAGCAGCATTGGGAGAAACTCAGCTTTAAAATGACTGAATGATAATATTTATTTTACCAGTCTGTGCACTAAATCACCAGATTAAGGATTTGCATTGTACTGGTATATATTCTTTGTTTTTTATAGATTTTTAATCACCATTTGATCACAGCTCTGGAGTAGGTGGCACTCAGAGGGAAGAAAAGTCATATAATCTGTAAGATGCACCTTTCAAATTGGTCAGATGGTGCAAACATGGCCCGTTTCATGTGAAGGTGCAGGGGAAAACCTGGGCTAACTTAACGAGTTGATAACCAGCTTCATGTGACCATTAATTTTGATCACTGATGTTAGAGTAATTAAATCCAAACAACAAAAAGATAAACTGAGTATGCTGACCAAGCTTCATAGTAAAGGATCCAGGTAAATGTGTTTGAGAGAAGCACAGTGTGACCAAGCTGAGACATGGTGATGTTTAGATTTCAACTCAGAACAGTGTGAGCAGCTAATTTGCCAAAGGTGCTCTTGACCTGCAGAGTCGTGTACTACAGGAGAGCTATTTCACGTAGGGCTGTAACTTGGGTCTAAATGCTCCCAAAGCTTTATACAAATAAATCATTCATTTGAAATGATACTGGACATTAGAAACAAACACCAAACTATTTCATTCAGGTTATGAGTAAGAGAGGTTATGGGTAAGAGAGTAGATTCTTGGGTTGTTCTTACCTCTGCCCAGCCTCATGCCTGGCCTCAGGTGTTGCCAGGACACTCTGAAAATCAGTAGATCTGACTCAAATCCAGGCACACATGTCGACCTCTCAGCTGTTTGTAGTGCTGAGACCTAAGAGAAGAGAGAGAAGTGTTTCAGTTTCAGTTTGACCTTTTATAATTTGACAGCTTATAAGCAAAAGAAAATGTATGTTCATAGAAGTCGATAACATTTTTTAATGAAATACAGTAAACTTTAATTGTTTTAATCTTTGAAAATTTCAGGAGTTCATTTGTCTTCTGGTTTTGGACTTTTGGTCTTTTGGTTTTAGTCTGTTAAGTGTGTTAATCAAGAGACTTTAAGTTACTTTAACTTCACTTTATTGTTGACAGTTAGCATTTCGTGACAAACACACTCAAAACATAAACTTCTCCATGTTTTTTCACAATAAAAGCCCACCAAGAATAATGCTTGCAAATAAAAAAAAACTCACTCAAAATGAATTAATAAATATATAAACAAGATATATAAGTAAAGTTTTGTTGTGTAACATTTTTATAACTTATACAGCAGCAACATCAATTGTGACATGAAACACAACTATGTTTTGTACTGTTTTATATTGACTCAGTTTCCCACTTTCAATCTTTAAGCTCTTAAATTACTTGAGAGCAGGAGTCCCCATTTTTGTAAGGCAGCCCACTAGTTGCTCTTTTGTGTTGGACCAAACGGCTCACTCCTAATTTCAAGGTTGGATAAGTTCTTTGATGCCGCCTTACTCAAGATGCAGTCTTTTCTCAGTGACTGACTCTGTAAACTTAAGATAATCAACCAGTGAATGATTAGGTTATAGGTGTAGGATGTTTTATATCATCAGTGGTCATTTCAGAGTATACTGTGTACAGAAACATAGCACTGTCAATACGATCTGACATTCCCTGTGTTTCACCGGCTAGTGCACTGCATACAATCCTCTTGACTCCCTTTAACTTCCATCCTATGGGTTAGAAGCTTACACTTTCCTCTGTTAAGATGATAAGATGTCCTCCCTGAGTGCCCTGGAAGTTCAAAGCAACCTTAGTGTATTTTAGTTTGAATGCTATGTCATTGGCTTTACGCAAAAAGGAAAGGATGGCTTTTAAAAAAATAGTGCTGTCAAATTCAATCAAAGAAATAAAGTAACAATGTAAATTACATTTAGTTTAGGTAACTTGAAATAGAATGGTCAATGAGATAAATGAGTAAATAACAATTGCAAAATTATGACCAAAAGAGGAAGTCTTACCTTTAAAAATAAGAATAAAGTGCCAAAAACTGCAAACCAAGCAATCCCCATCTATCTAAATTTTCTTTTTAATCTTCCTTGTAAGCATATGATAAAAAAAAAATAATAATAATGAAAAGAATTCTAAATATAGTCCTCGGCAAACTCTATTTCTAGAATCCTTCTATAGTCCTGTGAAGGTAGAGTAACTGAGATTACAGTAAGCGAGTATCAGGTTTGATTACTTTCAGCACATTACATCAGACTGCTGGTGCGCAGGATCTGGGTTTCTGATATGCTCATTCATTCCCATCACACTTGAAGAGACATGAAGAGATAGTTTCTGTTCATGAAAAAATATTTTTTTAAAATAGCTGACAGTGCTATTGTCAGCAATTACGTGAGTCTGAGATCAGCCAGACCCACATTCTATAGATCTCTCTTATTTCCTCTTTCTGTCTCTCACGCCCTTATCCTGCATACACGCACACACACTGAAATTCAGACATTAACAACAGTTGCTTACTAAGCATCACAAAAAACAGGCTGAGCTGATCAACTTAAATGCTGATGTTTTGGTCTTTTGGCTGGCCAGTTTAAAGTCAATATTTACTGTTTCTGAGCCAGTAAATCTAAAGCCAGAATTATTTCTTTTTGAGCCTGCCAATATGAACACTGGGGTTTGTGAGCTTTCCTTTTTTCCCCGAGTCATTCATCAGAATTTTCTGTTGTGCATAAGTAAAGCTTCTAATATACACTCAAAAAACAGATTCAGGTCCTTCTTTCAAAGAACACATGCAAATTTTGTTAGTTGTTCATAAATGCAATTAAAAAATACCAAATTAATTTGATTTTCATTGTGTAAACCTAAAATTATTCTAAACCAGCAGAGGCTGATTCTGAACACAAAATGAATGAGTTTGTTGGGGCACTGGGGGTAGGGGGAGTACATTTTTGCACTTGCGCATTTGTAAACTCAAAGAAAAAAATTCAAGCCCCTCATTAAGCTTAAACATTTTTTTTAATCTCACTCAACGCAAATGTAGCACTCCAGCGTTACTGCAATTATTATTCGTGTGGTGAACCTAAATTATTCTCTCTCAAAACGGTATTTGTTACAAGAACACAAAGTTGCTGAGTTACACAACAGTCCGCCCTCTTCGAAGATTTTGCGCTCTTTCAGGATCATCTGATTGAATGCAGCTGCTGTTGGCCTCTCTCTGTACTTTTCGAATAAAACTAAAGAGGAGAGGAGAAATTGTGTAGCTGCCAACTTTTAAGTACTCAGAGCTTGTGCTAGCTTATTAGCAGCTAGCCAGCGGCCATGTGCTCAATGAAAGATGATGTCCTATAGCTAACTTCTTTCTTACTGTTTTCTTTTTATAATCTAATAATGTGGTATTCTGTGTTTATTATTATATAATGCCATTTTCTAGTAGAACGTATTGTTTTGAAGTGTCTTTAAAAGCACTGCATAGTTTACTGAGGGTGCTACCAAAAGCGAACCGTGTGGCCGGAAGAGTAACTGTAGTCAGCACAATGCGCACTCCCGTGACATTCAAACCTATTTATTATTATAAAAGATTTCGGCTACGTCTACGTGCACGGGTATTTTTGGGTATTTCCGTTTTCATTTAAAAAAATAATCCCGTCCACACGTAAACGCAAAAATGAAGGAAAACGCTGCTAGGAACATGCCAAAGCAACAGGTGGTGATATATTCCTAACCGTGTAGAAATGTTGGCCAATCAGAAGTCAAGAAGACTCGGCGAGAAATAGTAAACAAAGATGGTGCATAGCAGCAGAACTGAGTCCTATGTGTGGAGGGACAGTAACTGTGTGTATATGTAAGCATTTAAACACTGCAGAGAGTACAATTAACAGTATTTTGTCTAAGTCCCCTATTGTAGAAATTAATTTCACCGAAACAATAACGTGGCGCACAGTGTGACGTCAAAAAACGCGCACACCTTTGACGCTGCGTTTTCTCCATTTTCCTCGTCCACACTAAATGCAAAAACGGAGTTTTCACAAATATCCACCCTGGCAGGCGTTTTTAAAAATCTCAGTTTTCAGTGACCGAAAACGCCGTTTACGTGTGGACGAAAGGTGCAAACGCATAGAAAAATCTCCATTTTCAAAAATACCCGGGTACGTGTGGACGCAGCCTTCATTATTTATTACTTGATACCGCCTAGATTATCAGAAAATGCTGTGTCAGGGGGAAGTGTTGGAAGGAGAGGCGGATGACAGTCGCCTGGTTTGTAGGGGAGAGCACTGTAAAACCAGTGAAGTTTGGCGGGCCATCGCAGAAAGTTATTCCCCGGGACAGTGAGCCCATATTGGATTGCCCTCGGAGGTTTCCCCGCTCCCTATACTTTATTATTATGCAGGCCGGTATTATTGAATGACTCTGTGTAGAACTACGATGACATGCCACCTAACAAATGCAGAGAGAAGGAGCGTTTTGGGTCAGAAACGTTTCCAGCCCCTAACTTAACTTATAGCTAATTCAAGAAAAACACGGCCTCGTGAACGCGCATATGTCGCAGCATGCGCTCTCATAAGGTGAAACTGGCCCAAACCGCTTCAAAATAAATCTAACCGATACCTCTTCATGGATAATTACTGCCTTTTTTACCCACCTTTTTGTTGAAATTGTTGCATTCCAAACGTAAACTTTTATGAAAAAAGTAACATAGGCGGATATATTTGTTTTCAAATGCATATGTTTCTTATTTACACATTATCATTAGTGAAACCTTTCACAAATCGTAACTTGTTGACATTCTTCTCATGTTCTCTTTTAACTAGAAAATCTAAACACGACTACTAATAACTGTTCTGTCTGACTGTATTGAACCTCTGCCACTTCTATCTGAGTCCAGAGCTTTTATTGTTGCCTATATTACGGAAATATTCATGATGTTATTATGGGAACACTGTAAGGAACAAGTAAAGAAAAAATCATGAAATTATTCTTTTACCAATTAAAATGTTTTATGATTTATTTTACAGTGTGATCTATTTTGAAGTGCGATCATCACTTTTACATCACTAAGTCACCAAGTTATCTGGCAACTTTTAAGTGTTGGTAAGTAGCACATTTCCCTTGTGTAAAACAGTTTTGGAATTCTATAAACTTGTTTTTCACTGATATTGTCTTTTTTTTCTTTCAGGTAGTTGGATGTGGACATGTAAAAGCTGCAGTTTAGAATTATCTAGCAGGTATTTGTTGTTGAAACATTTTAGACAGGCTCACGGGCATATAAGAGGTGTTATTCACTTTCCCTGTCCGTACTCAGATTGCCCATGTAGCTTTACTACATGGACTAAATTGTTAAATCACACGTACAAAAATCATTCAGAACAAACAACACAAAACAAATCAGAACAATCCATTTTTCAGTGTCCTATTTGCTCACGCCAAGAATATATTTCAGAGAGAAATTTTTTCCAACACATAAATATACATCTCAGGCGTCACCAAACTGTCCAATGTGTGTTTAAAAATTGTGAATTTGAAACTAATATATACAGTACATTTCAGACACACAAATACAGAAAACACAACAAATACTCCCTTCATGATTTTAGAGATAATATTTGTATCAGTTGATTCAGTCAGGGAGTTCTGAAGATGATCTGTTTAACCCTTGTGCGCCCGCCTGTTCTCGGGGCGTGGGTCGTGGTGACCCCCCGAGGGGTGTGTGTGTTGTTATTAGGATGGTATTGATGATGATGATGATGATGATGATGATGGTGGTGGTGGTGATGGTGGGGTCTTGGTAACCCCCCTGGGGGGGGGGGCATATGTGTGTTTTATGATGATTAGGGTGGGGGTCGCTAGGACCCCCCCTCGGGCATATGTGATGATGATGATGATGATGATGATAGGGTTGGGGTCGCTAGGACCCCCAAGGGGCATATGTGATGATGATGATGATGATGATGATGACGATGATGATGATAGGGTTGGGGTCGCTGGGACCCCCACGGGGCATATGTGATGCTGATGATGATGATGATGATGATGATGACGACGATGATGATAGGGTGGGGGTCGCTAGGACCCCCCCTTTGGGGCATATATGTGTTATGGTGATTAAGGTGGGGGTTGCTAGGACCCCCCCCCTTGGGGCATATATGTGTTATGATGATGATGATGATGACGATGATAATGACGACGACGATGATAGGGTGGGGGGGTCGCTAGGACCCCCGTGGGGCGCTTGTGTTATTACGGCGTCAGTGGCGTCTGGGGAGCGGCGGTGCGGGAAGAAGCAGCGAAGTTGGGACAGTACATGATGGCGCAGTGTGTACACACGTGCACTCGGCACTCGTGGCACAGGATCTTGGTCTTGACGTCTTTGCTCCTGGGACACACGCGGCACCTTCGCCTCTTGACCGGAGAGGAGTCGCGTGGCGTAGCATTAGAGGCGGCACGAGTAGTACGATCATCGGCGTCGGCACCGTCGGCCTCGGTGGTAGTGCCTCGGGCCGTGACTCTGCCTCCTCCTCCTCCTCCTCCTCCTCTGCCTCCTCCTCGCGCTAACGCCCTGGCCTCAAGCATGGGGCGCGCGAGCGCTTTGCCCAGTCGCTCGAGGAAGAGCCTTCGCTTGTTGAGCTTGCCCGCCATCCAGTCGGGGTGAATTTCCCTCCACAGCACGAACGCGTTGTAGGCCGCGACGTCGACCATGTTGTGGAAAAGGGCCACGGGCCACCTGCAGGTCTTTCTCCTGCAGCTGTACGTGCTCACGACCTTGTCCAGGTTGTCGACGCCTCCCTTGGTTCAGTTGTAATGCAGCACCAAGGGCGGTTTTGCGCTGCTTCTGTTGCTGCCGCTGCTTCTGTTGCTGCTGCTGCTGCTGATGCTGTTGCTGATGCGGCGGCTAGGCCGGGGCTCGGGGCCGGAGCGATGGTGGTGGTGGTGGTGGTAGCGAGGAGCGGTGGTGAGGAGCAGCACGTTCTTGTTCTTCTTGGCCACGTAGGAGAGGATGATCGTGTCGGGCCCTCGTCCTCCTCCTCCTCCTCCCCCTCGTCCCGCGGAGCCGCCAAGTACTACGGATTGGACGGAGCCCACGGCCCTGCCCTTGACGCAGCGCAGCTCTCTGGGGATCTCGGGTCTGTTCGATCGCAGAGTGCCCAGCACGGTGTGGCCTCTCTCGCGATAGAGCCTGTCGGCGAGCTCGCGCGAGGTGAAAAAGTTGTCGCACGTGACGTTGCGTCCCGGCGTCAATCCCTCGGTGAGGTCCACGACCACTCGGGTGGCCAGGTGCTTTTCGGGAGGGCCGCGCTTGTCGGGCTTGCCGGTGTAGACTTGCATCTTCCACGCGTAGCTGGAACGCGCGTCGCACGCCACCCATATCTTGATCCCGTACCTGGCCGGTTTGCTGGGCATGTACTGTCTGAACGGACACCGTCCTGATGGCGAGAGAGAGAGAGAGGAGAGGAAGAGAGAGAGAGAGAGAGAGAGAGGAGAGGAGAGGAAGAGAGAGAGAGAGAGGAGAGGAAGAGAGAGGAGAGGAGAGGAAGAGAGAGAGAGGAGAGGAAGAGAGAGAGAGAGAGAGAGAGAGACGTGAGTTTGACAGGGAGCACACGTGCACGCATAGACGATAAAGTCGTGTAAAAGCACAGCCGCAGAACCCGACGATGACAATAGCGGAAAGCTAGTGTTGTCGTTGTTCCCGCTCCTCTTCCTCCTCTCATCTGCACGCCACACACACGCCACACACACACACACACACACACACACACCACGTACCTCTGAACGGCACCAGTCTCTCGTCGACGGTGACCTCCGGTCCCGGGCGGTACATGGCGGGCAACCTCGCGCACCACTCGTCCCACACGGCTCTGATGGGGGCCAGTTTGTTGTAGCTATCGCTGATGCCGCCGCCTTCGCCTCGCCTGGCTCGTCTGGTCTCTCTGTCGTCGAAGCGCAGCGTGCTCGAGTAGGCTCGAAAGGTCTTGAGCGGCATCGTGGCTCTGAACACGGACCTGCCGCTCTCGGCGTCCCACAGGCTCTCGCAGGCCTCTCCCCGGGACCTGTACACGCCGGCGAGCACGAGCAGCCCCACGTAGGCTCGGAACTCGACGCGGCCCATGGGCTTCCATCCGTCGATGGCGGGCCTGCGCCTGTCCGCTTCCAGGTTGGTCATGGCGATCACCGAGTCCTCTATCTCCGGCGGGAAGTAGGCCATGAACGAGGAGGCCTCGTCTCGCGCCGCCGCCACGGCCTCTTCGGTGGGGCCTCGTCCTCGCGGGTCGAGGTCGTCGTCTTCTTCTTCTTCTTCTTCCTCCTCCTCTTTGTCGTCGTCTTCTTCTTCTTCTTCCTCCTTTTTGTCGTCATCTTCTTCTTCTTCCTCCTCCTCTTTGTCGTCTTCTTCTTCTTCTTCGTAGTCTTTGTCTTCATAGTCTTCGTCTTCTTCTTCATCGTCATCAACGTCATCATCGTAATAATCGTCGGCTACATCTGCGTCGCGAGTTTCACTGACATCGCAATGCCCGCGATCGTGCCCAAGATCATCAACGCCACCTGAAGCACAGCTGGCGTCCTCCCGCCAAAGCTCCGAAACCCCCCGCCTGCAGTCGACGTCTTCTTCGTCTTCTTTGTTTGCTTCTTCTTCTTCTTCTTCTTCTGTGTCTTCGTCTCCTTCTCTGCCTTTTGGCTCGCCTTGCGAGCCATCAGCCTGGCATAATTGCAACCGAATTTCTTGGCCGTGATCGCGTAGGCCGCGCACACCGCCCGGGAACCCATGGTCCGCTACCTCGTCGTCTTCGCCCTCCTGCTCCTCCGAGCAGCGCTCCTCCTCTGCAAGCGTTCGGGCTGTCGAGTCGTTATACTCCTCGGCCTCTTCCTCTTCTTCTTCTTCCTCCTCCTCAGAGTCCTCCTCAGAGTCCTCCTCCTCAGAGTCCTCCTCCGAGTTCTCCTCTTGTTGTTGCAGCTGCTGCCGCCGCTGCTGCTGCTGCCGCTCTTTGTCTTCCTCGACCCCTAGCCCTCGATAGCGAAACGTGGCCGGTCGCAACAACGGAGCGACCGTTAGCCCACCCCGCGTACGCCAACGCGCTGGTGATTGTTGATGCTGATGGTATTGCGACGGGCGACGTGAGGTGAGTGGAGGATGGAGGACGACGATGACACCGCCGGGCGATCGCGATCCACGTACCGGACCGTGTGCTCTTTGGCTCCCACTGTACTCGTGCGTGACATTGTCTTCTTCGTCTATTCGTCTTCTTCTTTCTCCCTTGTCTGCCCCCTTGTTGTCCCGTTTGTTGTTGTTTGTGGTGTATGTACATGCATCAGCTGCAGTACCAGGTTGTTTTCCGATGCGGACACACCCCACGCACCCATTGCTAACCCCTCGTAAACCCCCCCGCACCACGCCTTAGTTACCCGCCATCCACAGCTGT